>NC_053025.1:233612850-233760269 GCF_003073215.2 Triticum urartu | reverse complement strand
TTTTTCCCCCCCCCCCCCCCCCCGGGGCCAGTGCTCCTCTGAGTGTTGGTCCAAACTGGAGCCCTGTGCAGCGCCCCCTTGAGGAAACTCGAGGTTTGGTTTTAGTTGTATGGAGAGCTCATTTGAGTGTGCCCTGAGAACGAGATATGTGCAGCTCCTATCGGGATTTGTCGGCACATTCGGGTGGTGTTGCTGGATTTGTTTTATCATTGTCGAAATGTCTTGTAACCGGGATTCTGAGTCTGATCGGGTCTTCTCGCTAGAAGGAATATCCTTCGTTGACCGTGAGAGCTTGTGATGGGCTAAGTTGGGACACCCCTGGAGGGATTTGAACTTTCAAAAGCCGTGTCCGTGGTTATGGGCAGATGGGAATTTGTTAATGTCCGGTTGTAGAAAACCTGAAGTTGACCTTAATTAAAATACATCAACCGTGTGTGTTACCGTGATGGTCTCTTTCCGGCGGTGTCCGGGAAGTGAACACGGTGTTGGAGTTATGCTTGACGTAGGTTGTTTCTAGGATCACTTCTTGATCATAGATTCTCGACCATGCTTCGCTTTCTCTTCTCGCTCTCATTTGCGTATGTTAGCCACCATATATGCTAGTCGCTTGCTGCAGCTCCACCTCATACCTTTTACCTTACCTATAAGCTTAAATAGTCTTGATCGCGAAGGTGTGAGATTGTTGAGTCCCCGTCACTCACAGATACTTCCAAAACCAGCTTGTAGGTGTCGTGGAACCGTGCATATGACGCAACCGAGCTCAAGGAGGAGCTCAATGAAGATCTTGTCCTTTGTGTTGTTTCGTTCTAGTTCATCAGTAGTGGAGCCCAGTTGGGGTCGATCGGGGATCTATGTAGCATTTGGGGTAGTCTTCTTTTGTTTTGGTTCCGTAGTCGGACCTTGATTATATGTGGTTGATGTAATGCTTTATTCATGTATTTGTGTGAAGTGGGGATTGTAAGCCAACTATGTATCTCTTTCCCTTATGTATTACATGGGTTGTGTGAAGATTACCTCACTTGCGACATTGCTTTCAATGCGGTTATGCCTCTAAGTCGTGCTTCGACACGTGGGAGATATAGCCGCATTGTAGGGCGTTACACTCAGGCAGAGGACTCGTCAGATGTCATCATGGGTAACCTTCCTATTAACGATATTCCTGCAAGAGTTCTTTTTAACTCTAGTGCATCACATTCTTTCATGTCATTCCCATTTGCAATGGAGAACAATTTTGGTACTAAGGCTTTACCTAAAGCATTGCAAGTTGTTTCTCCGGCTAAGCGTCTGAGTTCTAGCATTATGGTTCGGGATATTTCTATCTTGATGGGTGATTTCAAGTTTCTGGCTTCTCCAATGGTCCTTGGTAACTCGGATATTGATCTTATTCTTGGAATGGACTGGCTTTCTAAGCACAAGGCTCGGCTTGATTGTGCCACCAGGCAGATTCAATTGACTCATTCTTCTGAGGATGTAATTGTCTCTGCCGCTCGGGATAATACAATCCGTCTGTTTTCTCTCAATGAGAAGGGTGAGCTAGATGCCATCTCTCAAATTCCAGTCGTTTGCGAATATCAAGACGTCTTTCCAGAAGAGCTTCCAGGAATGCCTCCGCACCGGCCAGTTAAATTCGTCATCGATCTTGAGCCCGGCACAGAACCTTTTTGCAAATGTCCTTACAAGCTTGGACCTGAAGAGTTGAAGGAGCTGAAGAAGCAACTCGATATTCAAGAGCGAATGGGTCTCATCCGACCTAGTTCTTCTCCGTGGGGTTGTGGAGTTCTTTTTGTGAAGAAGAAAGATGGAACGGACCGACTTTGTGTTGACTATCGTCCATTGAACAAGAAGACTATAAAGAACAAGTACCCACTTCCCAACATCAACGAGCTATTTGACCAACTCAAAGGTGCTCAAGTATTCTCCAAGCTTGATCTTTGTATGGGTTATCACCAGATTCGAATTCGTGAGCAAGATATCCCCAAGACGGCTTTCAGAACAAGCTATGGTTCATATGAATACACTGTCATGTCTTTTGGCCTCGTCAACGCTCCTCCGACTTTCTCTTGCATGATGAACTTCATCTTCAACGCCTACACAAATGACTTCGTCTTGGTCTACCTCGATGACATTTTTGTCCAAGAACAAGGAAGATCATGCCAAGCACTTGTGTTTGGTGCTGGATAAGCTTAGAGAACATCAGTTCTATGCCAAGTTTTCAATGTGCGAGTTTTGGCTCGATGAGGTTCTCTATCTTGGGCATGTCATCTCTACCAAGGGCATAGCGGTGAATCCTGAGAAGGTGTCTGCAATTGTGAATTGGGAACCACCTCAGAACATGAAGCAACTCCGCAGCTTCCTTGGTCTCGCAAGCTACTGTCGAAGGTTCATTGAGGACTTCTCAAAGATCGCGAAGCCTCTTTCCAACCTTCTCCAGAAGCACGTGAAGTACGTTTGGTCTCCTGAATGTGACATCGCTTTCAACACCCTGAAAGAGAAATTAGTCACTGCTCCAGTTCTAACTCCTCCTGATGAATCCAAACCGTTCGAGGTCTTCTGTGATGGCTCTCTTCAAGGTCTTGGTGCAGTGTTGATGCAAGAGAAGAAAGTTGTTGCTTATACTTCTCGCCAGTTGAAGCCCAACGAGAAGAACTACCCCACTCATGACCTCGAGTTGGTGGCAGTTGTTCATGCTCTTTTGACTTGGAGACATCTCTTATTGGGAAGAAAAGTGGACATCTTCACTGACCACAACAGTCTCAAGTACTTCTTCACTCAGCCTAATCTCAACCTCAGGCAGACTCGTTGGGTTGAAATGATTCAAGAGTATAATCTGAGCATCGAATATACTCCAGGCAAGGCCAATGTAATTGCTGACGCTTTGAGCAGGAAGGCTTATTGCAACAGTCTGATTCTCAAGCCTTACCAACCTGAGCTTTGTGAAGCTTTCCGCAAACTCAATATGCAAGTTGTTCCTCAAGGTTTCCTTGCCAACCTTCAAGTCTCTCCTACTTTGGAAGATCAGATTCGCAAGGCTCAACATCTTGATGCTATGGTGAAGAAGGTGAAGATTGGGATTGCCAAGAGTCAATCCAAGTACAAGTGCTATCGCCTTGATGACAAGGATACTCTCTTCTTCGAGGATCGCATTGTTGTGCCTAAAGGTGACCTTCATAAAGTCATTATGAACGAGGCTCACAACTCACTCCTCTCTATCCACCCTGGGAGCACAAAGATGTACCAGGACCTCAAGCAGGCGTATTGGTGGACTCGAATGAAGCGCGAGGTTGCTCAGTTCGTGAATGAATGTGATGTCTGCAAAAGAGTGAAGGCAGAACACCAACGACCAGCTGGTCTCCTCCAACCTCTTGCCATTCCAGAATGGAAGTTTGACCACATTGAGATGGACTTCGTGACTGGATTTCCAAAGTCCAAGCGTGGCAATGATGCTATATTCGTTGTCATCGACAAACTCACTAAAGTGGCTCATTTCCTTCCTATCAAAGAGTCTATCACAGCAGCTCAATTGGCAGAGGTTTATACCTCTCGGATTGTCTCTCTGCACGACATTCCGTAGTTGATTTCCTCAGATCGTGCCAGCATCTTCACCTCGAAGTTTTGGGATTCTTTTCAGAAGGCCATGGGCACCAACATCCGTTTCAGCACAGCTTTTCATCCTCAACCTAGCGGCCAAGTCGAGCGTGTCAATCAGATTCTTGAAGATATGCTCAGGGCTTGCGTTATCTCCTTCGGTATGAAATGGGAAGATTGTCTTCCATATGCCGATTTCTTCTACAACAACAGCTTCCAAGCGAGTTCGGGCAAGGCCCCATTTGAAATTCTCTATCGCAGGAAGTGTCGTACTCCTCTCAACTGGTCAGAGATGGGTGAACGTCAACTTCTTCGAAACGACTTTATCATAGAGGCAGAAGAGATGTGTAAAGTCATTCGTGATAACCTCAAAGCAGCGCAATCGCGCCAGAAGAGCTACTATGATAGTAAGCATCGTGATTTGACTGTCGAGATCGGAGACCATGTTTACCTCCGCGTCTCTGCAATGAAAGGTACTCGTCGCTTCGGTATCAAAGGGAAGCTTGCCCCTAGATACGTGGGTCCTTTCAAGATCGTCAGCGAGAGAGGCAATCTCTCCTATCAAATTAAGCTACCCTCCAACTTTGCAAACGTGCACGACGTGTTCCATGTCTCTCAGCTCCGCAAGTGCTTCAAGACCCCTGACCGCACCGTCAACTTCGAAGACATTGATATCCAAGAAGACCTTTCCTATCGTGAGCACCCAGTTGCTATTCTTGAAGAAACTGAGCGCAAGACTCGCAACAAGTCAATCAAATTCCTCAAAGTCAAGTGGTCACACCATTCCGACCGTGAAGCCACCTGGGAACACGAGGATCACCTCCGTTCTGAGTACCCGGAGTTTTTCCAGTCCTAGATCTCGGGACGAGATCCTTTCGTAGTGGTGGAGTGTTGTAACACCCCGGATGTAATTTACCTTATATGTATCCCAACTCTTGCCGTTTCCGGCACTAAGTTATTTAATTTCGTCTTTTTCGGCTTTTTGTCTCTGTGTGTGTTGGTCTTTGTCATGCATCTCATATCATGTCATCATGTGCATTGCATTTGCATACGTGTTCGTCTCATGCATCCGAGCATTTTCCCCGTTGTCCATTTTGCATTCCGGCGCTCCTATGTCACCCGGTGTCCCTTTCTACCTCTTTTCGTGTGAGGGGGTAAAATGTTTCCGGATTAGACCAATACTTGCCATGCGGCCTTGTTTTACTACCGGTAGACCGCCTGTCAAGTTTTGTGCAATTTGGACTTCGTTTGATACTCCAACGGTTAACCGAGGGACCAAGAAGGCCTCGTGTGTGTTGCAGCCCAACACCCTTCCAATTTGGCCCAAAACCCACCTAAACCCCTTCCATCATCTAGATCGTTCGATCACGATCGCGTGGTCAGAAACCGCACTCCATTTGGAGCTTCCTAGCTCCCTCTACCTATAAAACTAGGTCTTCCCCGAAATTTTCGGATCATCCACCCCCAAACCCTAGTCCTTTCTCCATCTGCCCGCCGGACATGTACGGTCCGTGCCGGACACATCTCCGCCGCCGCCCGCAGCCAACCGGGGGCCACCACGTGGCGTGCCGCCACCCGCAGCCACGTCGGCCCGCTCGGCCCACTGCGAGCCCCCGGAGCCCATCGGGTCTCCCCGCCGCTTGGGAGCTCCCGACGACCCGGCGCCGCCATCTTCGCCTCGCCGCCCGCCGCGCCGACGCCGCCTCGCCGCCTCGTCGCCGGTCGCCGGTGCCCACCTCGCCGCCCGGATCTCCACCGACGACCGCCGCCATGGACGCGCGCCGACGACAGCCGCCGACTCCACGCGCTCCTCGCCACAACTCCGGCCAGCCCGGCAAGTCCGGCCACCGCGGTTTCATCTCCGTCCATCCTCGAAGTCCGTGCTCCGGCAAGATCTCGATCCAGATCTACAGTAAACCCTAGATTGGGTTGACTTTTTCCCCCTATTCCAGTATTTTTTTGCAAACTTTGGCATGGCATAACTCTCTCAACGTAGCTTCGATTTGTGCGTGTAGTATATCAAAATGTCGCCTCGACGAGTACATCATTTCATATCATTGCATCATTTTCATTTGAGCTCATCTTGATGCCCGAAATGCTATTGGAAGAGGGCTATGTGATGAATTTTTCAGATCTGTTTCAACAAATGGCATTTTGTCATTTTTGCCATGTTTAATGTGTGCATGCTATGATCCTGAGCTCTACATGTGTTTTGTTAAATGGCATGCCATATTTACATAGGTGTTTGCCATGTATTTTTGTGATATTTGTGGTGACTAGCACAAGCTTGCAAAGTAGCATAATCGGTAATGTTGATTTCAGGGACTTAGAATTTCACTAAGTCCTTGTTCTGTTTTTGGTTGTTATGCCATATGTTCATGTTGTTTCCTAGTGATCCGTGCCTCTTTTGAGGATGTTCAGTAAGGATGTTTTGTTAACATTGTGGTGCTCTATCCATCCGTGTCTTTGTTTGCATTTATGGAGCACTCTAGCTTGAGTCAATCGAGCTCTACTTTTGCTATAAAATTATCCTGGCAGATTGTTGACATGTTTAGCGATTTTGCCGAGGATGTTGCTATTGATCCGTGCATGCTATGTTATTGTCATTGCCATGTCTAGCTTCTATGCTATGTCTTCTTGATGGGTGTATGATTAGTTTGTCATGCCATGCTCTATAGTGAGTGCATCGAGCTCGTAAACATGCCTACTCGTTAACTGTTTTGTATGCTCCAGTTTTTCACTAAGTCTGAATCTGTTTATGTTTTTGCCATGTTCACATGCTTGCAATTGTATTTTCTGATCCCCTTTGGCTCAAGGTCACTAAGGGACTTTTGTTAATTTCTTTGAGTAGCTTCATGCCATGGCTTGCTTTGCCATTTTAACTTCCTGTAGCTTGTAGTTTTCATGCTCTAAAGTGTGCTTCCTGATGATAAATTCCAGACTTGTGTTAATTTCACAAAGTTTGAAACCTGTGATCATTTGCTCTTTTGCCATGCTTGTTTGAACCTATTAATGGATGAATTAGCCACAGCTCAGTGTTCATATTTTGTCAAGCATCATGAGTGGATCCTTGCCATGTATTTTGTTTCCATGTTTGGGTGTTGTAGGATGTTGTTATTGATGCATTTTGTTGGTCACTCGCTGATTATCGCAGACCGGTGCCATATTTGTCTTGCTTGCCATTTCCAAACCGTGCATCCGCTTCCAGTGATCTTTACATTGATTTCAACTGAAATCACCTCACATTTCCAGTGGAACTCTTGGATTTCCAAGTTGAAGCCAGGTTCAATCATTCCTTGTAAATCTTGCTTATGCATCACATACCGCATCCCGCATATCAAACCATGTTTGCATCATGTTGTTTGAGCATTGCACGTGGTTGATTGTGTTCTGTTTGCTTGTTGTTCTTGTTTGGGTAGAATTGGGAGACGAGTTCTTGAACGAGGAGCCCGTTGAGTTCGCTTCCGAGGGTCAAGTCAACTTTGACAACTTTGCAGGCAAGATGACCATACCCTCGAAATCACTTCTATCTTTGCCTGCTAGATGCTCGCTCTTTCGCTATGTCTATGCTATGATACCTACCACTTGCTTATCATGCCTCCCATATTGACATGTCAAACCTCTAACCCACCATGTCCTAGCAAACCGTTGTTTGGCTATGTTACCGCTTTGCTCAGCCCCTCTTATCGCATTGCTAGTTGCACGTGAAGATTGGAGATCTTTCCTTGTTGGAACATTGTTTTTTGTTGGGATATCACAATATTATCTTGTTTATCTTAATGCATCTATATACTTGGTAAAGGTTGGAAGGCTCGGCCTTTTGCCTAGTGTTTTGTTCCACTCTTGCCGCCCTAGTTTCCGTCATATCGGTGTTATGTTCCCGGATTTTGCGTTCCTTATGCGGTTGGGTTATAATGGGAACCCATTGACAGTTCGCCTTGAATAAAACTCCTTCAGCAATGCCCAACCTTGGTTTTACCATTTGCCACCTAGCCTATTTTTCCCTTGGGTTTCCAGAGCCCAAGGGTCATCTTTATTTAAACCCTCCTGGGCCAGTGCTCCTCTGAGTGTTGGTCCGACTGAGCTCCCTGCGTGGCCACCTCGGGGAAATTTGAGGGTTGGTTTTACTCGTAGCTAGTCTCATCTGAGTGTGCCCTGAGAACGAGATATGTGCAGCTCCTATCGGGATTTGTCGGCACATTCGGGCGGTGTTGCTGGACTTGTTTTACCATTGTCGAGGATGTCTTGTAACCGGGATGCTGAGTCTGATCGGAATGTCTCGGGAGAAGGAATATCCTTCGTTGACCGTGAGAGCTTGTGATGGGCTAAGTTGGGACTTCCGTGCAGGGATTTGAACTTTCGAAAGCCGTGCCCGCAGTTATGGGCAGATGGGAATTTGTTAATGTCCGGTTGTAGATAACCTGAAACTTAACTTAATTAAAATGAACCAACCGCGTGTGTAACCGTGATGGTCTCTTCTCGGCAGAGTCCGAGAAGTGAACACGGTGTTGGAGTAATGCTTGACGTAGGTTGTTTTAGGATCACTTCTTGATCATAGTTGTTTGGCCGTGCTTTTGCCTTCTCTTCTCGCTCTCTTTTGCGAATAGGTTAGCCACCATATATGCTAGTCGCTTGCTACAGCTCCACATCATACCTTGTCTTACCTATAAGCTTAAATACTCTTGATAGCGAGGGTGCGAGATTGCTGAGTCCCCGTGACTCACAGATTACTTCCAAACGAGATGCAGGGATCGATGATACCGCTCTAGACGATGCGCTTGAGCTCAAGTGGGAGTTCGATGAATACTCTCGTTGTTGCTATGTGTCTTTCCCAGATGATCAGTAGTGGTGCCCAGTTGGTGCGATCGGGGACTTTGTCGCATGTGGGGGTTGATATTTATTTTGGTACCATAGTCGAACCATGAGTGTATTGGATGATTGTAATGTTATTCATGTATTTGTGTGACGTGGCGAGTGTAAGCCAACTATGTACCTTTCCCCTTTTATCTATTTTACATGGGTTGTTGTGAAGATTACCTTACTTGCGATATTGCTTTCAATGTGGTTATGCCTCTAAGTCGTGCTTCGACACGTAGGAGATATAGCCACATCGAGGGCGTTACAGAGCCCCTACCCCACACCCTCTTGGGCCGGCCAGCGCTTGCCAAGTTCATGGCGGTGCCTCACTATGCCTACCTAAAGATGAAGATGCCGGCTCGGTATAATCATCATCGTTGGCGACTACCAGAAGTCGGCTGCTTGTGCTGCTGCTAGCAACCGGCTGGCCAAGTCCCTTGTGATTGCTACTGACAAGCGACTCGTTGACCGGGTTGTGGCCATGGCCAGCACGTAGTCGGACCTGGCACCATACCCCAAGGAGTCGGAAGCTTAGGGCTCCTTCTAGCCGGCCAAAGAAACAAAGAGGATCCCCTTGGACCTGGAGCACCCGGAGAGGCACTCTGTCGTAGGGACGAACCTTGACCGCAAATAGGAAAGAGAGGTCGTTGATTTCCTCCATGAGAATCGGGACATCTTTGCATGGTCTCCCAAAGACATGTCGGGTGTTCCGACGGATTTCACCGAGCACAAGGTACATGTCAGGTCAGATGCGAAGCCGGTCAAGCAACCCCTCCGCCGCGTGTCAGAAGAGAAGAGAAGAATTGTTGGTGAAGGGATAGCCCGACTACTAGCAACCGACTTCATCATGGAAGTGTTCTACCCGGATTGGCTTGCCAACTCGGTCCTTGTGTTGAAAAAAAATAACAAGTAGCGCATGTGCATTGATTACACCAGTCTCAAAAAAGCCTGCCCCAAAGATCCGTTTGCTCTGCCTCGGATAGACCAAGTGATGGACTCCACAGCCGGATGCGAGATATTGAGTTTTTTGGATGCCTATTCTAGGTACCACCAGATCAATTTGAACCCGATCGATCGGCTGAAGACCGCCTTCATCGCACCATTCGAAGCCTTCTGCTACCTGACCATGACATTTGGCTTGAGAAATGTTAGTGTCATGTTTCAGCGTTTCATGCAGAAGTGCCTCCTCAAGCAACTCGGTAGAAATGCCCACGTCGAAGTAGACAATATTGTGGTGAAGACGGAAAAGCATGGCACCCTCCTGGAAGATCTCTAGGAGACCTTTCACAATCTGCGCCGTTTTCAAATCAAGCTCAACCCAGATAAGTGTGTCTTCAAAGTCCAAGCTGGCCAGCTCCTTGGTTTCCTTGTTTTAGAATGCGGCATTGAGTGCAACCCCATGAAGATCAAGGCCATCGAGCGGATGCAGAGACCTACCCGTCTGCGAGACGTCCAGAAGTTCACCGGGTGCTTGGCATCTCTCACCCGCTTCATCAGTCGGCTGGGTGAGAAGGCCCTGCCCTTGTATCAGCTAATGAAGAAAACTACTTGCTTCGTGTGGAACAACAAGGCAGGCGAAGCTTTCATCCAGCTCAAAAAGATGTTGACCACGCCACGTGTCCTGGCGGCTCCGGCTGCTAAAGAGCCCATGCTCCTCTACATCACCGCCACCAGCCGGGTGGTCAGCACTATCATTGTGGTCGAGCGCCCAGAAGACGCCCAGAAGACCCATTACCTACCGCCAACGCCGGACTCCATTCATTGGCGGATGCACTTTGATGGCTCGAACATGCACACTGGTCTGGGAGCCGGCATCGTCCTCACCTCCCCCAAAGGCGACAAGCTCAAATACACATTGCAAATTCACTTTGCCACCACCAACAACGTGGCTGAGTACGAAGCACTCGTCCACGGGCTCTGGCTGGCCAAAGAAGTTAGCATCCGCCGAGTGTGGTGCTATGGAGACTCAGACTTGGTGAGGACGATGGTAGAAGCACCATCATGGGTGCAGCCCTTCCTCAATTTCCTGGTGAGCAAAGAGCTACCAGCCGATGGGTGCAGCCCATCCTCAATTTCCTGGTGAGCAGAGAGCTACTAGTCGATGAGATTTTGGCCTGGCAGGTGCAATGCTGGGCGGCAGCATACACAATAGTAAACAGAGAGCTCATCCAGCGGTGTGACTAGCGTGTTCCAATGCTGCGTAGAGCCAGAGAAGGGCACCATAATCCTCAAAGATATTCATCAAGGCGAGTGCGGCCACCACGCGGCCTCCAGATCCCTTGTCGCCAAAGCTTTGTGCCATGGTTTCTTCTGGCCAACTGCTTTCGACGATGCCAAGGACTTGGTCAAGAAGTGCAACGGATGCCAACATTTCAGCTCCAAGCAACATCTGCCGGCTTCTGCACTCAAGATCATCCCCCTCACTTGGCCTTTCACAGTCTGGGGGCTGGACATGGTGGGCCCATTCAATACAGCATGCGGCGGCATGACCCATCTACTTGTCGTCGTGGACAAATTCACCAAGTGGATTGAAGCAAAGCCAATCTAGAAGCTGAATGGTCCGATTGTTGTCACTTCCATTGCAGACATCACCGTCCGGTATGGTGTACCACACAACATCATCATCGACAATAGAACAAATTTTGCCAAAGGCGCCTTGGCCCGTTTCTGCGCGACGTAGGGCATCTGACTGGACCCCATCCGCTATCAAACGGCCAGGTGGAGCGAGCAAACAACCTAATATTGTCCGACATCAAGCACCGACTGGTCGTGCCGCTGGAGCGCTCGGTCGGCTCCTGCATCGACGAGCTGCCGGCCGTCCTCTGGAGTCTGCGGACCATGCCGAACAAAGCAACCAGCTTCACTCCTTCTTCCTCATGTACGGTGTTGAGGCCGTCATTCCAACTGGCATTGAGTTTGACTCACTTCGTGTCACCATGTACACGGAGGTGGAGGCGAAGGAATCACGAGAAGATGGCATCGACTTGACGGAAGAGGGCCGACTGCTAGCACTCAGCCGGTCCACCATCTACCAGCAGGGCCTATGCCGCTACCACAACCGGAAGGTCAGGCCACGATCCATCCGAGAGGGGACTGTCGGTGTCAAAACCGGCGGATCTCGGGTAGGGGGTCCCGAACTGTGCGTCTAAGGCGGATGGTAACAGGAGGCAGGGGACACGATGTTTACCCAGGTTCGGGCCCTCTTGATGGAGGTAATACCCTACATCCTGCTCCATTGTTCTTGATGATATGAGTATTACAAGAGTTGATCTACCACGAGATCGTAGAGGCTAAACCCGAGAAGCTAGCCTATGGTATCATTGTAAATTGTTCTACGGACTAAACCCTCCGGATTATATAGACACCGGAGGGGGCTAGGGTTACACAGAGTCGGTTACAAGGGAGGAGATCTACATATCTGTATTGCCTAGCTTGCCTTCCACGCCAAGGAGAGTCCCATCCGGACACGGTACGAAGTCTTCAATCTTGTATCTTCATAGTCCAATAGTCCGGCCAAAGGATATAGTCCGGCAGTCCGGAGACCCCCTAATCCAGGACTCCCTCATGGACCTTGTGCTCCAATTGATCCAGCGAACAGCCGGCCAGCACAAGCTCTCGGCCTCGTGGGAGGGCCCTTTTGTTATCAACAAAGCCTTGGGCAATGACACATACTACCTCATCAACAGGTAGAAGCCCAGGGCGTGCAAGAGGGACAATTAGGGCAAGGAAACGGAGCACCCATGGAACGGAAATCTCCTCCGAAGATTTTACAGTTAATGCGGTATGTACCATGCTACCTTGAAGAGGAAAGGCTACAACGCAAATCTCACCCGGCAGAGCACGGACTTGTGCGTTGGTTTTCCCTTGAAGAGGAAAGGGTGATGCAGCAAAGTAGCATAAGTATTTTCCTAAGTTTTGAGAACAAAGGTATCAATCCAATAGGAGACAACGCACAAGTCACCTAGTACCTGCACAAACAATCAAGAACCTTGCAACCAACGCGATAAAGTGGTTGGCAATCCCTTCACGGTCACTCGCAAAAGTGAGATCTATTAGAGATAGTAAAGTAAATAATTTTGGTATTTTTGTTGTATAGATTGGAAAGTAAAGATTGTAAAATAGTAAAAGAGATGCGATGTAAATAAAAGAGATGTAATATAATAGGAAAGAGACCCGGGGGCCATAGGTTTCACTAGTGGCTTCTCTCAAGACGGTGGGTGAACAAATTACTGCCGAGCAATTGATAGAAAAGTGCATAGTTATGAAGATATCTAAGGCAATGATCATGAATATAGGCATCATGTTCGTGTCAAGTAGATCAAAACGATTCTACATCTACTACAATTACTCCACACATAGACCGCTATCCAGCATGTATATAGAGTATTGAGATCATAACAACGGAGTAACGCATTAAGCAAGATGGCATGATGTAGAGGGATAAACACAAGCAATATGATATAAACCCCATCGTTTTTGCCTCGATGGCAAAAATACAATACGTGCCTTGCTGCCCCTACTGTCACTGGGAAAGGACACCGCAAGATTGAACCCAAAGCTAAGCACTTCTCCCATTGCAAGAAAGATCAATCTAGTAGGCCAAACTAAACCGATAATTCGAAGAGACTTGGAAAGATATCAAATCATGCATATAAGAATTCAGAGAAGAACCAAATAATATTCATAGACAATCTTGTTCATAAATCCACAATTCATCGGATCTCGACAAACACACTGCAAAAGAGTATTACATCGAATATATCTCCAAGAACATTGACGAGAACTTTGTATTGAGAATCAAAGAGAGAGATGAATCCATCTAGTTAATAACTATGGACCTGAAGGTCAGTGGTAAACTACTCACGCTTCATCAGAGAGGCAATGGTGTTGATGTAGAAGCCATCCTTGATCGTTTCCCCTTCCGGCAGATTGTCGGAAAAGCCCCCAAGATGGGATCTCACGGGTACAGAAGGTTGCGGCAGTGGAAAAGTGGTTTCATGGCTCCCCCTGATGCTTCTAGGGTATAAGAGTATATATAGGCGAAAGAAGTACGTCGGTGGAGCTAGGAGGGGCCCATGAGGGTGGGGGCGCGCCTACCCCCCTGGGAATGCCCTCTTGCCTCGTGGCCTCCTCGTGGAGTTCCAGACTTCGACTCCAAGTCTTCTAGATTGCTTTCGGTCCAACAAAGATCATCGCGAAGGTTTCATTCCGTTTGGACTCCGTTTGGTATTCCTTTTCTGCAAAACACTAAAATAGGCAAAAAACAGAAACTGGCCCTAGGCCTATGGTTAATAGGTTAGTCCCAAAATAATATAAAAGAGCATATTAAAGCCCATTAAACATCCAAAACAGATAATATAATAGCATGGAACAATCAAAAATTATAGATATGTTGGAAACATATCAAGCATCCCCAAGCTTAATTCCTGCTCGTCCTCGAGTATGTAAATGAAAAAAAAAACAGAATTTTCAATGTGGAATGCTACCTAACGTAATTATCAATGTAATTTTCTTCATTGTGGCATGAATGTTCAGATCTGAAAGATTCAAGACAAAAGTTTAATATTGATATAAAAACAATAATACTTCAAGCATACTAACAAAGCAGTCATGTCTTCTTAAAATAACATGGCCAAAGAGAGCTATCCCTACAAAATCAGATAGTCTGGCTATGCTCTATCTTCATCACACAAAATATTTAATCATGCACAACCCCAATGACAGGCCAAGCAATTGTTTCATACTTTTGATGTTCTCAAACTTTTTCAATCTTCACACAATACATGAGCGTGAGCCATGGATATATCACTATAGGTGGAATAGAGGGGTGGTTGTGGAGAAGACTAAATGGAGAATATAGTCTCACATCAACTAGGCATATCAATAGGCTATGGAGGTGCACATCAATAGATATCAATGTGAGTAAGTAGGGATTGCCATGAAACGGATGCACTAGAGCTATAAATGTATGAAAGTGCAACAAAAGAAACTAAGTGGGTGTGCATCCAACTTGCTTGCTGACGAACACCTAAGGCATTTTGAGGAAGCCCGTCATTGGAATATACAAGCCAAGTTCTATAATGAAAAATTCCCACTAGTATAGGAAAGTGAAAAAATAACAAACTCTATCATGAAGATCATGGTGCTACTTTGAAAGTGTGGAAAAAGGATAGTAGCATTGTCCCTTCTCTCTTTTCTCTCATTTTTTTGGGCCCTCTCTTTTTTGGCCTTTTTTATTTTTTTTATCTTTTTAGTCCGGAGTCTCATCCCTACTTGTGGGGGAATCATAGTCTACATCATCCTTTCCTCACTGGGACAATGCTCTAATAATGATGATCATCACACTTTTATTTACTTACAACTCAATAATTACAACTCGATACTTAGAGCAAAATATGACTCTGTAAATGCCTTTGGCGGTGTACCGGGATGTGCAATGAATCAAGAGTAGCATGTATGAAAGAATTATGAATGGTGGTTTTGCCACAAATACGATGTCAACTACATGATCATGCAAGGCAATATGACAATTATGGAGCGTGTCATAATAAATGAAATGGTGGAAAGTTGCATGGCAATATATCTCGGAATGGCTATGGAAATGCCATAATAGGTAGGTATGGTGGCTTTTTTAAGGAAGGTAAATGGTGGGTTTATGGTACCGGCAAAAGTTGTGCGGTACTAGATAGGCTAAAAATGGTGGACGGGTGAGAGTGCGTATAATCCATGGACTCAACATTAGTCATAAAGAACTCACATAGTTATTGCAAAAATCTATTAGTTATCGAAACAAAGTACTACGCGCATGCTCCTAGGGGGTAGATTGGTAGGAAAATACCATTGCTCGTCCCTGACCGCCACTCATATGGAACACAATCAATACATAGATCATCTCCAACTTCATCACATAACGGTTCACCATACGTGCATGCTACGGGAATCACAAACTTTAACACAAGTATCTCTCAAATTCACAACTACTCTACTAGCATGACTCTAATATCACCATCTTCATATCTCAAAACAATCATAAAGAATCAAACTTCTCATAGTATTCAATGCACTTTATATGAAAGTTTTTATTATACCCATCTTGGATGCCCATCATATTAGGACTTGTTTTATAACCAAAGAAAATTACCATGATGTTCTAAAAGACTCTCAAAATAATATAAGTGAAGCATGAGAGATCAATAATTTATATAAAATAAAACCACCACCATGCTCTAAAAAGATATAAGTGAAGCACTAGAGCAAAATTATCTAGCTCAAAAGATATAAGTGAAGCACATAGAGTATTCTAATAAATTCTGATTCATGCGTGTCTCTCCCAAAATGTGTGTACAGAAACGATGATTGTGGTAAAATAAAAAGCAAAACTCAAATAATACAAGACGCTCCAAGCAAAACACATATCATGTGGTGAATAAAAATATAGCCTCAAGTAAAGTTACCGATAGGCGAAGACGAAAGAGGGGATGCCTTCCGGGGCATCCCCAAGCTTAGGCTTTTGGGTGTACTTGAATCTTACCTTGGGGTGCCTTGGGCATCCCCAAGCTTAGGCTCCTTATTCCAAAATTCATCAAATCTTTACCCAAAAACTTGAAAACTTCAGAACACAAAACTTCAACAGAAAATCTCATGAGCTGCGTTAGTATAAGAAAATAAACCACCACTATATGGCACTGTAATGAACTCATTCTTCATTTATATTGGTTAAACCTACTCTATTCCAACTTCTCTATGGTTCATACCCCTCGATACCACTCATAGATTCATCAAAATAAGCAAACAACACACGAAAAACAGAATATGTCAAAAACAGAATAGTCTGTAGCAATCTGTAACTTTCAAATACTTCTGTAACTCCAATAATTCTGAAAAAATAGGAAAGCCTTAGCAATTTGTATATTGATTTACTTCAAGTGGAGTAGGTATTTTATCGCTCTCTGGTAAAAAACTAAAATTAATTTCGTGAGCGTAAAAGTTTATGTTTTTCCAGCAAGATCAAACAACTATCATCCAGGAAGATCCTAAAGGCTTTACTTGGCACAAAAACTAATTAAAACATAAAAAACACAATCATAACATAAGATATATGAATTATTTATTACTAAACAGGAGCCAAAATTCAAGAACAAAAATAAAATTGGGTTGCCTCCCAACAAGCGCTATCGTTTAACGGTTCTAGCTAGGCATAAAAACAAGAATAGATCTAGGTATTGCCATACTCTTCAATTGAACACACATAACACTTATGAGGTTCTTTGGTTTTGTTAATGATCAAACTCCTAGGCAAGAAATCAAGAAATTCATTTGTAGCAAAAGGTTCCTTAATGATATCGAAAAAGTTGGGGTGAACACTTATTGTTTTGAGGTCTTCATTTTCCATACTAGAAGATTCGCCCTTATTTTTAGGATCATCGATAAACTCGGCAACTTTGGTGGGAGGAGGATTTGAGGTATTTTTAATGGCAGAAAAAGCAGACCCCAAGTTGGTGATAATGTCTTCAAGTTTATCAATTCTAGTGGAATCTTGATCTATCTTCTCATTAACTATGGGTTCCTTCTCCCTAAGATTTTTCAGAGTAACTCCTACCTTAGATCCATATTGGGTAATTTGGTTGTGGATCTTTTTATCCAAATTTTCGATTAACTCTATAGTGGCAATTTTATTTTCAATAATATCAACCCTTTGCATCACATGTTCCAAAGTTAAAATAGTTCCATTGACCAAAAGAGGTGGTGGGCCTAACAAATCTATCATAGCATTATAAGAATCAAAAGTCTGGCTTCCCAAGAAATTCCCTCTGGTAATGGTGTCAAGAACATATCTATTATAAGGTGTGATGCCTACGTAAAAATTGCAAAGAAGAACGAAAGTGGATTTCTTTCTAGTAGATCTATTTTGAGCATTGCAAATTCTATACCAAGCATCTTGTAGATTTTCTCCCTCCCTTTGTATAAAATTGAGAACTTCATTATCAGGAGTATTAACAATGAGAGGAGGACTTGCCATGAAGGAGAAAAAAATGATCTAACACACGGACGCAAAAGAAGCAAGCAAAAAGAGACGAATGGAAGAGGGTCGGAGAAAAGGCAAAGGTTTTCAAAAATCGTTTTAGAAGTGGGGGGCAGGAAAACAAGAGGCGAATGGCAAATAATGTAATGCGAGGGAGAAGAGTTTATGGTGGGTACTTGGTATGTCTTGACTTGGCGTAGATCTCCCCGGCAACGGCGCCAGAAATTCTTCTTGCTACCTCTTGAGCATGCGTTGGTTTTCCCTTGAAGAGGAAAGGGTGATGCAACAAAGTAGCGTAAGTATTTCCCTCAGTTTTGAGAACCAAGGTGTCAATCCAGTAGGAGACAATGCACAAGTCACCTAGTACCTACACAAACAATCAAGAACCTTGCAACAAACACGATAAAGGGTTTGTCAATCCCTTCATGGCCACTCGCAAAAGTGAGATCTAATAGAGATAGTAAAGTAAATATTTTTTGTATTTTTGTTGTATAGATTGGAAAGTAAAGATTGGAAAATAGTAAACGAGATGCGATGTAAATAAAACAGATGTAATATAATATGAAAGAGACCCGAGGGCCATAGGTTTCACTAGTGGCTTCTCTCCAGATAGCATGTATTACGGTGGGTGAAAAAATTATTTCCGAGCAATTGATACAAAAGCGCATAGTTACGAAGATATCTAAGGCAATGATCATGAATATAGGCATCACGTTCGTGTCAAGTAGATCAAAACGATTCTGCATCTACTACTATTACTCCACACATCGACCGCTATCCAGCATGCATCTAGAGTATTAAGTTTATAAGAACGGAGTAACGCATTAAGCAAGATGACATGATATAGAGGGATAAACTCAAGCAATATGATATAAACCCCGTCTTTTTATTCTCGATGGCAACAATACAATACATGCCTTGCTGCCCCTACTGTCACTGGGAAAGGACACCGCAAGATTGAACCCGAAGCTAAGCACTTCTCCCATTGCAAGAAAGATCCACAATTCATCATATCTCGACAAACACACCGCGAAAGAGTATTACATAAAATAGATCTCCGAGAACATCGAGGAGAACTTTGTATTGAGAATCAAAGAGAGAGAAGAAGCCATCTAGTTAATAACTATGGACCCGAAGGTCTATGGTAAACTACTCACGATTCATCAAAGAGGCAACGGTGTGGATGTAGAAGCCCTCCGTGATCGATTCTGCTTCCGGCAGGTCACCAGAAAAGGCCCCAAGATGGGATCTGACGGGTACAGAAGGTTGCGGCAGTGGAAAAGTGGTTTCGTGGGTCCCCCTGATGTTTCTAGGGTATACGAGTATATATAGGCGAAAGAAGTACGTCGGTGGAGCTAGGTTGGGCCCACGAGGGTGGGGGCGCGCCTACCCCCCTGGGCGCGTCGTCCTGCCTCGTAGCTTCCTCGTTGAGTTCCGGACTATGACTCAAAGTCTTCTGGATTGCTTTCGGTCCAAGAAAGATCATCGCGAAGGTTTCAATCCATTTGGACTCCGTTTGGTATTCCTTTTCTTCAAAACTCTAAAATAGGCAAAAAAAAATATAAACTAGCACTAGGCCTCCAGTTAATAGGTTAGCCCCGAAAATAATACAAAAGAGCAGACTAAAGCCCATTAAACATCCAAAACAGATAATATAAGAGCATGGAACAATCAAAAATTATAGATACGTTGGAGACGTATCAAAGGCTCTCAACCAGTTTTCAACAGAGTTTGAAAATACAGCCCCAGCAAGTGGAATTGCATGAATTTAACGTACTTGTTCAAAAGATTACAAGAACAGGAAAGATAAGATAAAGTGGATGCCTAGGCCAGAGGAGCAGCAGGCGGATCCGACAGGTCGGTGTAGGCAGCGGCGCCGGATGGTGGAGCGACTGATTGGTGGGTCTCGGCCTAGTCGGCACTAGCAGCAGTCAATGTGATGACACACGGCTCTTTGGTTGAGACTTGGTCGGGCTGAGGCCGGCCATCCGCTCCGTCATCCGATGCGTCGTCTTCGCCATCCTCGTCCTCTTCATCTTCACCCTCGTCGCTAGAAGCGATTTCCTCCGCCAAGTCCTCCCCATCCTCCGGGTTCAGCCTGAACCAATTGGGCGGCATGTCGGTACCTCCCTCGTCCAGTTCGGGTATACTCGGCGATCGCCACCACACATTGAGTAAGGGCCCTGCTTGCCACTGCCAGCTCTGGTGCGGCCTCCAGCCGGAAGGTAGCCAGCTGGGACAGGTCCACGCCCGGGAACCATGCCTTGAAGAACTCCAACGTCGTCTTGTCACCAGCCCGAGCTGTGGCGCCGTTCCATGCCTTGAAGCGTCTAACTGCTATCTCTAGCCAGTCGGTAGTTCGACTGGCGGTACACAGAATCTGGGTATCCGTCCAGAGGGTGGCCAGCACTTGGGACCCGACGCACTGCACGCGGCAAAGCATCTGATGAGCATGCTGCAGGCGTGTCTGGGCAGCGAGAAGGTGCTCGCCAAGAGTCTGGGGCCTGTTGGACGCGATATCCATGCCAGCCCTCCTCCGCACCTCGCGTCGTGCCTCGATGGCCTGGCTGACGGCAACGGCATGCCCTGGAAAGTACTCTACACAAGAAGGGACCAAAAAGTTAGAAGCTAGAAACCAGCTAGAGCAACAGTCGGCGGCTGACCAAAAGAAGAAGTAACTTACCATCGATCATATCCTCGATCTCGGTGTATCCGTCGGACAGGAACTTCTCCTTCTCGGCCCAGTTCGAATGATGAGTCTTGAACTCGGCCTGGAGGTGAGCCTCACTGTCCTACAACTTTTGGAGCTCCGCCTTGTGCTGCTCCACCTGGTCCGCCAGCTCCTTGGTTAGGCAGTCGCACTCCTTGGCCACCTGGCTGCACTCCTGCTCATTGGTATGGAGCGCGGATTCAGCCTTGCCTAGGTGCTTCCGCAGATCAGCGGCAGCCTCTGCCAATACAGAAAGAAAAAAGTCAACACCAACCAAGAAGATAAGTAGTTGCTGGGAGATCCGGCCCGACTACTCAACAGTCGGCCCGAATCTCGGGGGCAACACCCAGCGGGTGCGCTGACGCGCCCCCGTGAGAAGGAAGGTGGAATACTTACTCCAGCTCTGGTTCAGGTCGGCGGTCCGCTTGGCCAGCTCCTGGACCTGGGAATTGTAGGTGGCCACGCGGATGTTGTGATAATCCTGCAATGAAGGCAGCAAAAGGAAAAAGTGAGTCAGCACTTGGAACTTAACTTGAAGTTCCGAGCCGCCTGCTCAGGAGCTGGTCTGGAACTCGGGGGCTACACCCAGTGGGTGCGCTGGCGCGCCCCCACGGAAGATTGCAAGAAATAGAAACAAGAGACAGGAAACGTACCCAGACGGCCATCCACGTCGCCAAGAACTCCTGCTATATTGCTAGAGGGTGGCACCTTGTGCGTTGAACCGGGCCATGACGTCCTATGTGGCTACGTTCAAGACACCTGTGCCGCTCCCAGATGTCCAATCCGGTGGGGCGGCGCTGGTGGCCTTGGTGTGAGGGGCCGATGAGCTTGCAGCCCCGATCTCCAATGGCCACGACGTTGAGGCCGCCTTTTTTGGACACTGGCGCACAGGAGAATGGGTCGCAGGAGTCGGCCCCACCACCAGTTCACTGCCAGAAGGTGGCGCCAGTGGCGCCTCAGGCCGACTGCCCGGTGCATCGGCGCGTGCGGAGGCGTCTCTGCCTCCAAGATGACGTGGCTCCTCCATCCCTCTCCAGGGCCGGCTGGTCATCTCTAACCCCTCCAGTTGGCGCATGGCCCTCCAGCACCAGTGGCTCTGCATGCTGCAGGACAGTGGGCTCCGTAGCCCGGCTGCGGGACGCCTCCTCCGCCTGTGCCTTGGCGGCCGCATCCGCCTGCTCCTTGGTCGGTCTATACTATAAGATGACAGGCACACCATCATCACCAACTTGGTTTATTCTCTACTCCTACTCCTATATTACTTACTTCTATAAAAGACTCAGTTGGTGATGATGGTGTGTCTGCCATCCGCCATTTCTAACCATTAGATCTGCATCTAATGAATGTGATGTTAGTTGTGGCCTTTTGGAACAATTCCCACTTCTCAGCTCCAGTTTACACAAAACCCCTTACTATCTTGAAACCAACCACATTCCTCCTTTACCTCATCAAAACATCCCAAAGAATATATTTGGAGTGAAACATAAGATATTTTTAGTGATACGTATATCAAAAATTATCTCTTTTCTTTCAAATTTGTGAATATGTATTATTCTACTTTGGATCCGTTGCAACGGACGGGCTCATTGATATAAAGGTTTATCTCTTGCATCGTCCACAACGAACACCTGGTGTACTGGTCCGGGCCGGATGCTTGCAGTGCGGTGACCTGAGTTCGAATTCTATCCTAAACTATAGGTTTTTATATTTTTAATATATACTTCGTTCGCTATTGTACTGGGAGTCGAACCCACAGAGTACTTAGAATACAAGATTAAGGATGGATTTGTTTCTTTTTAACTTCCTGTAAGAATCTGTAGCCATCCTGCAAGTCATGTACACTGTACTGACAATGGAACCCACATAGTACTTAGAATACAAGATTAAGGATGCAATTAACTTTTTATAAAGGGAGAATCATACATGCAATAAACTCAAATGGATTGGACGTGACTCTATTATTCTCCAACGGCAACCGACAAATTTCCTCCTGCAGGCCGGAGTAGGTTTCTCGGTTTGCATGTGGGTTTAACGGAGGGGTTTGAGGGAGGCGAGGAGGCGTGTTGAACCGGGCGTGCAGCGGGCGGCGCGGTACTATTCTATTTGACAGCTACTAGTATATTATAAAAAAGAAAGAAGAGTAGTAGAGATACAGATAAGAGTAGAGATAGAGACTAGGAAGGAGCACCATCTACTGCTTAGTGTGCTACTCCTACGCTCTATTCGGCGGCCACAGCGTCCCCTACAGCCACTCCCTCCTGCGCTCCATTCGGCGGGCGCTGTTGAAATTTGGAGAGCGCACTCTCGGGACTGTTGGCAGCAACGATTTCACCGACAACGACTTCTTCCCCGACCTTGGCAACCTCTTCCTCTATGACATGGGCAACAACATCAATGCCAACGGTGCTTCTCCCATTGCACCGTATGTGTTTCTGTCCTTCCTATTCGAAATCGTGGTAGAATTCATGTTTCTAGTTTGTGTCCTAGATTCGATCTGTTCATCTACTATGCTAGTGCACATCATTAGTTTAATCTCTGTTATAGTCGTCATGATTTATTTTGTGCTTATTCAGACTAAATCTCATAGTAACTTGCTCATATATTCAACGCCGCCTACATCCACTCCTGTTTCAAGAATGGCCTAATCGATGCCTGCAAGGAGCCCTTCGTCTACTGCTATGAGTGCCCGATGTCATTTTCAGGCTCGCCGGCTGACCTCATGCATCACCTCACGCAGGCATCCGACGATCACTACTGGCCCTTGGCGGAGAACATCAAGTATGAGACGTGCTACCATTCACCGTGCCGGAGTTGCTGCAGGATCACTGCCGCCTACTAGTCTCAGAGGAGGACGGCAGCATCTTACTCTTGATCGTGGGCACCGGCGAGGCCCGCGCAGGCCGCCGCCCCGTCTCTGTAGTGTGCGTCAGGGGCAACACCGCTGACGCTGACACTAACACGAGGCCGTTGTACAGGTGCATGCTCACTGTTACTACCCCTCAGAGGTACGTGGGCCACACCAGCTCCATGACGCCGACTAGGAGTGTGCCGAGCTGGGACCTTCTCGTCGATGTGGACATGGAAGATGCATGGTATGATATACCACCCAACATGGTGCATTGGGACTCCAAGGAGGTTCACCTGGACATATGCATTACCAAATTAAATGTTGATTATTAGTCTTCGCGCAATGTAATCTGTTGTCTGAGCATGTCGAGACTTCTTATTTATATAGTATAGAACCTTCCATGCATGATCTTACTCTATTGGAGTATCGAGCTTGAATAAATGTGTATCCATTTATGGTTTAGTCTAGAATCTTCCATGTATGCTTTTGCTCCATTAGAGTTCTCGCTTGGCATTTATGAGATTAACTGGGAATTTTTACTACAATACTGGTGAAAGACTTATGATGAACCATTTCTTACATCTCCTCTGCCCCCTTCCAAATTATCCTGATTTAATCCCTCTGTCTAGGTGTATAAGAGCATGGTTAATACTTAATAGTATAGCCAACTGTTGACTATAAGAAACTGCCATGTCATGTGTAGACAACATGTATAACAATCGATACTCAAAAACTAATTCTTAAAGATCATTTCTTGCAAAGCACAATAAGTGTTATTTCTTCACAAGTTTTGGATGCAGTTTGAACAGTTGAACAATTTTCTTTGCAAAGGTACTTTTTTATCTATTTCACCTGGATGTTTGTGATATCTAGAGATGAAATAATATCTTAAGAAACCTATCGATACCCGTTACACATGAGATGACCCCCACATCCTTTTGTCAAAATAAACAACTCCCTGATCAATGCATTTCACTGTTCCGTGCAACGCACAGGCACCTTACTATAGATTAGTACAACCAAAAATTTAACAAACATTATATATAGTACGATAAATGCTCATGCATCTCCCCTAAAATTATATCATTGAAAACTATGTTCAAATACGAATCCACCTATACAGTTTTTGTTGACATGCACTAACATTTTGTTAGTTAAATCTTCAGTCAAATTCAATGGGGGACTAATAAACCACGACCGATGTAGTATTAGTGTAGATGGTGGCGCTGCATGAGAGTCTCACCCTGCTCGTGGCGTGACAGTAAAGCCATCATATCACAAAACCCAACCACTCCCAGTAATAAGTGGCCTGGTACAATAAACGGACAAGCTACCATCACATCCCTCCGTCTTTTTTGCATTTCATCTCTTTGCATTTACTTTCTCCGGTTCATCTCGCACACTCGATCCCTAACTACTACTCCTAGTATCCCTAGCTACTACTCCTCGGGCCAGTTCTTTTGGCAGCTTAAAAAACAAGTCGTCTCTTCCCCAGCTTTTCCCATAAGACTAGTCTAGTGGAGAGTAACATTAAGGCGCCTCACTCATTTATTTGGGCTTCTAAACAACTATTACCTCCGTCCTGGTTTATTCGTCACCATTGTAATTTGTGCTAAATTTTGACCAAAGATTTATCTGATAAAATTTAGTGCATGTGACATGCATAAACATTTCATTAGTTAAATTTATGGTCAAAATTTGACACAGATTACAATCGGGACCAATAAACCAGGACGGAGGTAGTAGTTGTGGGATTACTAATCTAGAAGCCTAAAAGAACTGACCCCTAGTACACCTAGTAGTAGTACTCAAGTTGGAATTCCAACACGGCACTACTTGTTAGGCGAAAAATTCGATACAGGGTGTAGGAAGCGGTTTGGGAATTTGCATGCCTTCCCGGCCAGTGAGATACTCTATACAATGTACCATAGAGAAATAACCACAGAGAAGGAAGCTAAAAGTAAACAATCAAACGAGCATTTTTGCATTTGTTTTGCATCGAATCGTTTCACAAGCCTGACTAGTGTTGTTTTTCTACTTTTACAAAAACCGCATCGTAATGTTAAAATGTGCATTTGCACGTACATAAGTAATAGTAGTACTCCATCCATCTAGGTGTATAAGTCTTCCCTCCTTGGTCATGATGCACAACCAAAGATGACTTATTCACCTGGACGGAGGGAGTAGCACAGTCTGCAAGCATATATAGAGAGAGGTGTGTAGTGCGATAGTATATGGTAAAGTTTGTGCTATATGCACATACTTACAAAATGCGTACGGATACACAAGGTTTCCAAACTTTTCCTTTTACATACTTAATTAAGGACGCTAATAATTCCTGAACGTTCGGGATTTATCATTTGCGTCCCAAAACTAATGAGACTGCCTTACGAAACTAAATTATATTACTAATAAAAGCCACGACGCTCGCACGAGCGCTTGAGGCGAGCTACGAGTGCCCTGGTGCACGGCCGTTTCCTAGCATGCCGACACAATGCCTCTTCCTCAACCTCGCAACTCGCGAGTTGCTGATTGGCGCCTTGCGGGTGGGCGAGCGCGATCTCATCGGTGTGGTGATCCGGCGCCAAAAGGTACTCCTCCTCGCTGGAAGCATGCACCCGGTCCACGTACCGCCAAGAGTAGATGAGGCGCTTGGGCCCGACTGCACTCAGGGCTTCGGCACGGGCGTCATCCTCCACCCTCACGGCCCTCGCATGAGCCTTCTTCCAAAGAGCCAATTGCCTGACTCTCTCAGACGCGACATAGGCCTGCCCGGCAGCTTGCGCCGCGGCACGCTTCTCTTCCACGGCCTTCTTCTTCGCCTCTATTTTGGCGCGGTCTGTCAGAGGCAAAGCCTACCACAAGGCGACATCCATTTCTTTCCAAAGCTCCTCAAGGTTGGGGGGGCTCGGCGGGTGGCGCGGTGTTCTCCCCATAGCGAGGAGCCGACACGTCCTCCGACGCGCATGCTGGTGAGATTGGGAATACCGGCGCGTCCACCTCGACGCGTCACGGTGAGGAGCGGAATGCCGACGCGTTCTCCTCGACGTGTCGCGGCGAGGAGCGGAACGCCGACGCATTCTTCTCGACTAGTGGCAGCGAGGAACGGAACGACGACGCATCCTCCTAGACTAGTGGCGCTGAGGAATGGAACAGCGATGCGTGACCGTCTGCGCGGTGCAGCGAGGGGTGCCTAGTGTTTGGGAGGGGCGATGCCATGGAGGTCGACATGAGTGGGAGGGGGAGGAGATAGTGATGAACGTGAGCGTTCTTCCGAATGTCGTGGGAGGCGCAGTATTTAAAGCGATCAATGGCACACCTACGTAATATATGGACTAAGCTTCACTAACTTAACTGCAGGTCTAGTTGCATCACTGACATGTGGGCCAGATGCCTGTTGGGCCCACATGTCAGTGACCCAAGGCACCTGCAGTTTAGTAACTGAAGCAGCTGCATGGGCATATTTGTTGGAGTAAATTACAGGTGAGGGAAGGGGTGGAAATGTTGCTGGTCACAACCGATTGGACGAGCGCGGGGGAGAAGAGTCATATGTGCAGATTTTTTTCCACACGGGGTGGAGTGGTGTGACTACTAGAGGGAGAAGGAGAGTCAAGCAGGCGTTCAGATTTCAAGGTGCACTAAATTGTTGCATGAGATGATTAAGGCTGGCCATAGTGGTGTTAATGTGATACTCCCTCCTTTCCGGTTTATATGGCTTAATTTGAAAATCTCTTCAACCAAGGTAGATGATGAATGGTGGAATTAATTCCGTAGTTTGCAAAAGTACTTAATTAGTACTCTCCTTTTTCTCAAAAATTTCTGTAAACTGATGCATTAATTACACCACATACATGCATGACCACTCCTATAAAAATCTCAGTTTGTGGTGATGGTATGTTTGCCTCTGGACAAGGTGAGCCATTCGATCTACTTGGAACCAACGGCTGAGATGTGTGTGCATAGAGACATGGTCTTGCCACCGGAGGTATAGCAGATATGTACCCACCTCTGCCACTATATAAAATACGGAACTACTCATTCCAGCCTCATCTCCTTTCTAGTTCATCTCCTTGTATTCTTGCCAGCGGCGGCGAAGGTTCCTGAAGATGGAGTCCAGACTCTAGAAACCACTACAAAAACTATTCCACTACCTCTATCTTGGTAAGAGTAGGTGAAATTTTTGAATCGAGCCCTTTAAACTAGAAGGGAGGTAGTAGTATTCTAATAGCTAACTTTGTTGTGATGACTAGATAGGACATGGCACGCACCTGGACGGAGGAACTAGTCTGTGTTGTGCATTTATGTTTTGTCTGAAGTCAATGTACCTTGACTTTGAGCAGACTTATAGAAAAATGTACATCAACATTCAAAATGTCAAATCAATATTTGTATACTCATTATAAAACGTAGTTTTTATACTCATTATAATCAGTATTGTAGATATTGATATTTTTAGTATAAATTTGGTGAAAAACTTTGCAAACGGTTGACGGGAGTAAAAATGACAAGAGGGAGTATCATGCATGCGGAGTAGGCAAAAAAATTACTCATTTATAGCCGGTAGAAGTCTCAAAGGGAACGACCGCGCGAGGCATGCGAAGGTCATGGGAGGGCGACGGTTGAGGGAATTAAGTGAAGTTACATCCACACGCCGGCATGGCATGCAAACAGGCAGAAGCTATACCGTCAGGCCTACGATATGGGTCTAGTAGACATGACATCTAGTGGTTCCCGCATAGTACTGGAGAACTCTCTAGGGGCTTGCAGTCATTTATCCACTGGGCAAGCCAACAACCCCACATCGTTCGCACGCCCTCATCGTCCCCGTCTTCTACCTTATAATAGTTCGCTTCCAGTTGTCTCGTCCTTCCACATTACCCCAGTTCAACTTCTCCTAACCCTCCTCCAAAATCCATGGCATCCCAATCTCCATGGTTGCCGATGAGTACCAGGTTCGAGCCATCACCAGCGATGAGTTCATCGTCATCTACACCTGTGGATCCGCAATGGTGAAAGCATGCCTTGCTCGCTTCCTACGCATGTTCAGCAGTTCAAAGGATGAGTGGGTCACTGGGCTAGATGTTGAGTACACCACAGTCTAGCAAAGTGAGAAGATTCTAAAGGAGGCAGAGAAGAAGAAGCCCGCCGTGATCCAGGTTTGCGTACATTACGTGTGCTTGGTCTACCACATATGCCATGCCGATGTTGAGTGCCAGGATTTTAAGAACTTCCTCAAGGACGAAAGAGTGAAATTTGTTACTGTAGACATTAGGAACGATAGGGATGTCCTGGGTCGGATAGGCCTCGTTGTAGGCGAGCCCTTTGATCTCCAGAAGGCAAGCCTGGTGTCCTCCTCTTAGCCTTCAATGATGACCCTTGCAGCAGCCATGATTGATCCTTCGTTCGCTAAACTAAAGAAACCTCACCACGAGTTTCATCATGCATGGGAGTCGAAGAAAGTAGATGAAGATAACATCCTGTACGCAGCAATGGATGCCTACCTTTGTTTAAATATCTACAAGGGTTGGATGAAGAAGCAGAGCCCAATGTCCGGTTCAAGCAAAGAAGCGGCGGCAAAGAGGAAGAGGAAGAGGGACGAGGATGAAGTCGAGGACGTGGACTCGGACTCCGAGTAAGGTGGCAGTGTCGTCGCTCATGCTGGTTCTACTATAGTGTCGAGCGGACTAGTTGCTTAGTTTTATTTCAGGGGTGTGTTGTGCTGAGCCCCCAGTAGAACTATGTTTATGTTATTTCTCATTATTTGAACTCTTTAGTACGTACAGTAGTACTAGTACTATGTCTTACTACTGTTCTTCTTGCAGTTGGTACTACTTCTCATATCTTCGTACTTAATACGTTTGTACTAGTAGTATAATTTGGGTCAGTCGATTTGTGAAAGAAGTTCGACGGAGCGAAGGAAGAAGACAGCAGAGAAGCTACCCCAGTATCTATATTAGGGTGGCAGGGTGCCCATGATCTATCTTATGAGTGTTGGGTCTAGAATGCAGTTCACCGGGAAAAATGGATCGTGCCCGGGGTTAAACGGATGGTAGGGGTGGGGGAGCATGGCGGTGGCAGGCATTTGAGGGGAGGGCTGGGCGACAGCGGCAGGCGGTTAGGCGTGTCGCGGGCTGAGAAGATGAACAATGCATCAATTTCGGAGGTTGAAGAAGCCCTTCTAGCCATCCATGTTGCATCCAACGGCTCACAAAAGTCGACTGACCCAAAATGCTCCTTCAGATTGCAGGATCCACGTGGCATTCAAGGTCTCGAAGGTAGATTCCGGCCCCGCACCCGGTTTGCGAGCGCGACGGGCTTCCGCCATGACAGCCACCATACGCGCCTCCTCCGTGCGGGCTGAGACGACAATGACACGCTAGTTCCTCCTCATCGGCGTGCTGGAGCACCCGCTCGTCCTCCTCTTCATACACTGCGTTCATAGACGCGGCTCCACCAGCTGTGCGCATGATTGGCAGCGCGGCAGCATCGCGAGGAGGGACTGCAGATGACGTGAGTGGGCGAGCCTTCGGCTTCATGGCACAGGGATGGCGGCGACACGGTGGTGATGGGCGAGAAATGGTTGGCCGGAGCAGGCGGGCGCCGGCATGCGCAATGGCGGCAGCGGCATATTGATGAGGGCGCGTATGGGAGCTTAGTTTAGTTTTATATAGGGTTGGTCAAACTTAAAAGAAAAACGTACTAGTACACATAAACATTAGACTGAGGCAGCGCTTATATTAGTTACCAGAGCCACGATACGGAATCATGTGCAAGCGCATGAACCGCGGCCGCACGGTCGATCGAACGGTGCGTCACCGTGTCACGCTCAAAGGACATCCGCCGAACCTTTTTGTGTGTGTGAAAACAATCCCCTAAAATTACTCAACTTTTTTTCCTGGAAAAGTTCTTCACACTACAATATTTCCATATATTTGAATTTAGGTCCAGTTCCTGTTTATTTGGATTTGGACATTTTAGGTGCACCCTACTTTTTAAAAAACTGATTTTGTGTGTGTGACGAGAGAGAACGTGTGTATGTGTCCATATGTGTGTTGTGGCAGAAGGGCAATGTGGAGACGGTGTGCGTGTGATAGAGACATAGAGAGGTGTGAATGTGCAAATAATCATGCGTGAGTGATACATAGACAGATGCTGATACGTTGTGTATACATGAGAGAACGGTCTTATATTTGAACTTGTGTGTGTGTGAGAGAGAGAGAGCGAGAGGAGCATCTGTAACACAACAACCATCTCTCTCGATTCGTCCATCCCTCGCATGATCGCATGTAACACATGCATCAACGCACACATTTTGACACCCTCAACCAGCCCCTGCCCACCTCAAGGCCCGCACAATGATCTCTATCTCGCCCGCACAATCTCTTTGTCAAAACCATATTTAGCATGTAGCTATCCGTCACATACACACACATTTCTCTCCATAGGTTTGATTTCTCTCAATATCTGACACACACACACACACCGCACACAGACTCCCCCTCCCCCGAGCACACAATTCATCCCCATCCAAGGTTACATGGCGACCACTCTCGCTTGTGCTTCTCTGCACCCCAGCATGCACAACACCAGAATCTTCAAAGGGTGCATCGAGGAGATTGAAGACGGCGACCACATTGCACTAGAGAATGCGAGCCATTTGGATGTAGGATGATGTGACGATGGCTGACTGACTCTTCCCCCTCCATCACTCTCTCCCACACAAAATTACCAATCCCTCTCTCTCCCGCACAAAATTATCAATCCCTCAACCCACGAGATCCTTCCCCTCTCGTCCATGTTTTTCCAGCTCTCTCATCAAACCTGTTGTCTCTTCTCCTTCCACGTGTACATAATCCGGATGCACACACGTCTCACGTATATTACATGTATCCAACTTTCTCACAGATCTAACTTCTTCATCTCTCTCTTTCTCTCTCTCTCTCTCTCTCTCTCTCTCGTTAGGTTTGTCTCCTACTCTCTTGTCCACATACACACAATCTTTCCAGCCCTATCTGCTCCATCTTCGCAAGCTCTCTCTACACGTTTCATTAACACATTGGCATGTGTTCAAAATGTTGCTTTTATAATGGATGATGTAGAGTTATGGTTGGTTTTGTTGCATCCTACAAAGTAATAACTATGAAATGCATTTAGATTCTCATTTGACTGGGATTATGTGAGTTTGAGCATATTGTGAAGTACTATAGACCTCGTATACATAAAGGAATTCAACAATGATTGTAAATATTGAATTGTATAGACCATTGATGACCCACAAGTATAGGGGATCTATCGTAGTCCTTCTGATAAGTAAGAGTGTCAAACCAACGAGAAGTAGAAGGAAATGATAAGCGGTTTCCAACAAGGTATTCTCTACAAGTACTGAAATAAGTGGTAACAGATAGTTTTGTGATATGATAATTTGTAACGAGCAACAAGTAACAAAAGTAAATAAGGTGCAGCAAGCTGGCCCAATCCTTTTTGTAGCAAAGGACAAGCATGGACAAACTCTTATATGATGTAAACTGCTCTCGAGGACACATGGGAATATCGTCAAGCTAGTTTTCATCACGTTCATATGATTCGCGTTCGGTACTTTGATAATTTGGTATGTGGGTGGACCGGTGCTTGGGTGTTGTCCTTACTTGGACAAGCATCCCACTTATGATTAGCCTCTATTGCAACCATCCGCAAATATAACAAAAGTATTAAGGTAAACCTAACCATGGCATGAAACATATGGATCCAAATTAGCCCCTTATGAAGCAACACATAAACTAGGGTTTAAGCTTCTGTCACTCTAGCAACCCATCATCTACTTATTACTCCCCAATGCCTTCCTCTAGGCCCAAATAATGGTGAAGTGTCATGTAGTTGACGTTCACATAACACCACTAGAGGAGAGACAACATACATCTCATCAAAATATCGAACGAATACCAAATTCACATGACTACTAATAGCAAGACTTCTCCCATGTCCTCAGGAACAAAAGTAACTACTCACAAAGCATAAACATGTTCATAATCAGAGGGGTATTAATATGCATATAGGATCTGAACATATGATCTTCCACCAATTAAACCAACTAGCATCAACTACAAGGAGTAATTAACACTACTAGCAACCTACTAGCACCAATCATGGACTTGGAGACAAGAATTTGATACAAGAGATGAACTAGGGTTTTGAGATGGGATGGTGCTGATGAAGATATTGATGGAGATTGGACTCTCCCAGTGAGAGGAGCGTTGGTGATGACGATGGCGATGATTTCCCCTCCGAGAGGGAAGTTTCCCCGGCAGAACAGCTCCGCCAGAGCCCTAGATTGGTTCTGCCAAGGTTCCGCCTCGTGGCGGCGGAGTTTCGTCCGAGAAGATGGCTTATGATTTTTTCCCATCGAAAGACTCCATATTGCAGAAGATGGCCACCGGAGGGCTACCAGGGGGCCCATGAGGTAGGGGGCGCGCCCCCACCCTCGTGGGCAGGGTGTGGCCCCCTGGTGAGGTTCTTGCTCTCAGTATTTTTTATATATTTGAAAAACATCTTCCATGAAGTTTCAGGACTTTTGGAGCTATGCAGAATAGGTCTCTAATATTTGCTCCTTTTCCAGCCCAGAATCCCAACTGCCGGCATTCTCCCTCTTTATGTAAACCTTGTAAAATAAGAGAGAATAGGCATAAGTATTGTGACATAATGTGTAATAACAGCCCATAATGCAATAAATATTGATATAAAAGCATGATGCAAAATGGACGTATCAACTCCCCCGAGCTTAGACCTTGCTTGTCCTCAAGCGAAAAGCTGAAATCGAAAAATATGTTCACATGTTTAGAGATAGAGGTGTCGATAAAAATAAAATACGGACATGAGGGCATCATGATCATTCTTAGAACAACAACTTACATAATTCTTTGTCATATAATATCTAATGCTAGAGTAATAATTCAATCACAATATCAAGTATGAATCGTAAACTTCATTGAAAACTAACAAACTACAATCTCAGTCATTGAAGCAATTGCAATTTATCATAAAATGGGAAAGAGCCAATGTATAAGAGCTTTTCAGCAAGTCCACATACTCAACTATCATATAATCTTTCACAATTGCTGACACTCACGCAATACTTATGGGTATGGAGTTTTAATCGGACATAGAGAAAGATAGGGGCTTATAGTTTTGCCTCCCAACGATTTACCTCAAGGGTAATGTCAAGAGTAATAGTTCATGAAAACTCACATCCAATTAGCCATATATACCAGGATCTTTCCAACATATTGTGCTTGCCAAAGAATAAAATGTAAAAAGGAAGGGTGAAGATCACCATGACTCTTATGCAATGTAGGAGATAAAAGTAAAAGATGGGCCCTTCGCAGAGGGAAGCAGAGGTTGTCATGCGCTTTTATGGTTGGATGCACAAAATCTTAATGAGAAAGAACGTCACTTTATATTGCCACTTGTGATATGGACCTTTATTATGCAGTCTGTCGCTTTTATTACTTCCAATCACACGATCGCATAAAGCTTATTTCCTCCACACCAATCAATCATACATATTTAGAGAGCAATTTTTATTGCTTTCACCGATGACAACTTACTTGATGGATCTTACTCAATCCATAGGTATATATGGTGGACTCTTATGGTAAGACTGGTTTAAGTGTATTTGGAAGCACAAGTAGTATCTCTACTGGGTGCAATAAATTTGGCTAGCATGAGGGGGAAAGGCAAGCTCATCATGTTGGAAGATCCAAGCTCATCATGTCATATTTTAATGAGTGCTCACAATCATAAAAGATGTCCAAGATAGTATATTTATATGTGAAGACCTGTCTTTCTTTATTACTTCCTATTAATTGCAACGATGACCAAAACTGTGTTTGTCAACTCTCAACAACTTTTATTCATCATACTCATTCTATGTGAGCTCATTACTCTCCATAAGACTCATATGATCTATTTGTTTCTTTTTATTTCTTTATCTTTTCTTTTATTCCTTTAAGATCATGGCAAAATAATTAAGCCCTTGACTCAACACTAATGTTTATTATATAGCTCACGGACTCGATTACATAGAAGGATAATAAAGCAAACTCACAACTAGATCTTATTAAAACTTTTATTCTACTAGATCAACATATTACCAAAAGGATCGAACTAAGAAAAAGGGTAAAGATGAAAGTGATGGTGATACGATACTGGGGCACTCCCCCAAGCTTGGCAGTTGCCAAGTGGAGTGCCCATACCAGGTACTTAATTCGTCTTTGTTGGTGGAAACGGTGGTGACTTTGTTGATGGCGTAGGCTTCTTCCTTAATTTGCGTTTGAGGACGGAATTTTAGTCCCTTAGGTCCTCGATCTCCTGTTCCAGGCTTAGTATATTTTTGCATAGTTCCTGCTTGTTCTCCTGCAAGAGGCGAAAAGGGATAAACTCGATCTTAGGTATCTTTACCTATCCGGGAGGCTTGACCTTTTGAACTCCACATGCATGTCCCCAGGTTGAGGTAGTGGGACTTCATCTTCATCCGAGCTCGTCTCCTCCTTTCCCTTGTGTTCATAGTCCTCTTCTTCTTCCGTAGTCCAACCATAATGCTCCACATCCCCGTAAACCTTAGGATCTGCAAGGTAATCAGCCACGTAGCTTTCTCCTTCCGAATCATGGGATGACATGTTGCTCTGTCTGCAGCAGGACAGCTCAAAACAAAGACAAGAGATATTTGCGTGCTACGGGAGTCAAACCCCCCGGGAGATTATATAATTAATTTTTACCGACCGAAATACGTGTCGTGTACGAAAACGGAGTCCGAGGAGCACACGAGGTGCCCACGAGGTAGGAGGGCACGCCCAGTAGGGTAGGGCGCGCCCTCCACCCTCGTGGAGCCCTCGTGTCCTTCCCGGACTGCTGCTTATTTTTCTATTTTTCTAAATATTCCAAAATGAAGAAATATTGTCTTAAAAACTGTTTTGGAGTCGGTTTACTTACCGTACCTCATACCTATTCCTTTTCGGAGTCTGAAACATTCCGGAAAGTGCCCTTTATGTATTCCTCCGGGGTTACGATTTCAATAACATTGGTTTCAACATTTATGGGATTACCTGAGATATAGTGTTTGATTCTTTGATCGTTCACCACCTTCGGATTGGTGCCTTCGAAGTTGTTGATTTGTATGGCACCGGAACGGTAGACCTCCTCGATAACGTAAGGGCCTTCCCATTTAGAGAGAAGTTTTCCTCCAGAAAATCTTAAACGAGTGTTGTATAGAAATACATAATCACCTACATTAAACTCACGCTTTTGTACCCTTTTGTCATGCCATCTTTTAACTTTTCCTTTAAAAAACTTGGCATTTTCATAGGCTTGGGTTCTCCATTCATCAAGTGAGCTAATATCAAATAACCTCTTCTCACCGGCAAGTTTAAAATCATAATTAAGTTCTTTAAGAGCCCAATAAGCCTTGTGTTCTAGTTCTACAGGTAAGTGACATGCTTTTCCATAGACCATTTTATACGGAGACATACCCATATGATTTGTATATGCAGCTCTATAGGCCCATAATGCATCATCAAGTTTCTTGGACCAATTCTTTCTAGACCTTTTAATAGTCTTTTGCAAAATTAATTTGAGTTCTCTATTACTCAATTCTACTTGACCACTAGACTGAGGGTTATAAGGGGATGCAATTCTACGATTAACATCATATTTAGCAAGCATTTTACGGAAAGCACCATGAATAAAATGTGAACCACCATCAGTCATTAAATATCTAGGGACTCCAAATCTTGGAAAAATAACTTCTTTAAGTATTTTAATAGAAGTGTTATGATCAGCACTACTAGTTGTAATAGCTTCTATGCACTTGGCAACATAATCAACAGCAACTAAAATATGTGTATAACCATTAGAGGAAGGAAAAGGTCCCATATAGTCAAAGCCCCAAACATCAAATGGTTCAATAACAAGTGAATAATTCATAGGAATTTCTTGACGTCTACTAATATTACCAATTCTTTGACATTCATCACAAGATAAGACAAACTTACAGGCATCCTTGAAGAGAGTAGGCCAATAAAAACCAGATTGCAGTACCTTATGTGCAGTTCTATCTCCAGCATGGTGTCCTCCGTAAGCTTCGGAGTGACACTTGCATAGGATTTGTTCCTGTTCATGCTCAGGTACACAATGTCTAATAACACCATCTACTCCTTCTTTATAAAGATGTGGGTCATCCCAAAAGTAATGCCTCAAATCATAGAAGAACTTTTTCTTTTGCTGGTATGTGAAACTAAGTGGTAGGAACTTAGCAACAATATAATTAGCATAATCAGCATACCATGGAGCAGTATGAGAGGCATTTATGACATTTAATTGCTCATCGGGGAAGCTATCATCAATAGGTAGTGGGTCATCAAGCACATTTTCTAACCTAGACAAGTTGTCTGCAACGGGGTTCTCAGCTCCTTTTCTATCAACAATATGCAAATCAAATTCTTGTAGCAAGAGAACCCATCTAATAAGTCTAGGTTTAGCATCTTTCTTTTCCATAAGATATTTAATAGCTGCATTATCGGTGTGAATAGTTACTTTAGAATCAACAATATAAGGTCTAAACTTATCATAAGAAAATACAAATACTAAGAATTCTTTTTCAGTAGTAGCATAGTTTCTTTGAGCGTTGTCTAGAGTTTTACTAGCATATTGAATAACATTTAGTTTCTTATCAACTCTTTGTCCTAGAACAGCACCTATAGCATAATCACTAGCATCACACATAATCTCAAAGGGTAAATTCCAATCAGGTGGCTGAACAATAGGTGCAAAGATCAATGCTTTCTTAAGTATTTCAAATGCTTCTACACAATCATCATCAAAGACAAATGGTATATCTTTTTGTAATAAATTAGTCAGAGGCCGAGAAATTTTTGTGAAGTCCTTAATGAACCTCCTATAAAAACCGGCATGACCAAGGAAACTTCTTATACCTTTGATGTCCTTGGGACCTGGCATCCTTTCAATAGCATCAACCCTGGCTTTATCAACTTCAATACCTCTTTCAGAAAATTTATGCCCCAAGACAATACCTTCATTAACCATAAAGTGACACTTTCCCCAATTCAAGACAAGATTAGTTTCTTCACATCTCTGCAAAACTCGATCAAGGTTGCTCAAGCAATCATCAAAAGAAGATCCATAGACGGAAAAGTCGTCCATGAAAACCTCACAAATCTTTTCACAAAAGTCAGAGAATATAGCCATCATGCATCTTTGAAAGGTAGCAGGTGCATTACATAAACCAAAAGGCATACGTCTATAAGCAAAAGTACCAAAAGGGCATGTAAAAGTAGTCTTTGATTGATCTTTAGCTGACATGGGTATTTGAGAGAAACCAAAATAACCATCTAGAAAGCAAAAATGTGTATGTTTAGATAATCTTTCTAGCATTTGATCGATAAAAGGTAAGGGGTAATGATATTTTTTAGTAGCCTTATTTAATTTGGGGAAATCAATTACCATCCTATAACCTATAATAATTCTTTGAGGAATCAATTCATCTTTATAATTAGGAACAACAGGAATACCTCCTTTCTTACGGACACAATGGACAGGGCTTACCCACTAACTATCAGCAACGGGATAAATTATACTTGCCTCAAGGAACTTTAGTATCTCCTTTCTTACCACTTCTTTCATTTTACGATTCAACCGGCGTTGATGATCATGAACTGGTTTAGCATCTTCTTCCAAATTAACTTTATGTTGACATGGATTAGGACTAATGCCCTTAAGATCATCAAGAGTATACCCAATAGCAGCACACTGCTTCTTCAGAGTTTTCAATAATCTCTCTTCTTCATGTTCTGAAAGGTTAGCACTGATAATAACATGATATATCTTTTTCTCATCAAGATAAGCATATTTAAGAGTATTAGGTAACGGTTTAAGCTCAAACCTGGGATCACCCTTGGGTGGAGGACGATCCCCTAGGATTTCAACAGGTAAATTATTTTTCAGAATAGGTTCCTGTTTAAAGAATACTTCATCTAATTCCCTTCTTTCATTCATAAACGTATCATTTTCATGGTCTAGCAAATATTTTTCTAAAGGATCACTAGGAGGTACGGCAATAGAAGCAAGACCAATAATTTCATCCTTACTAGGTAATTCTTCTTCACGGTGTTGTCTACTAAATTTAGAAAAATTAAATTCATGAGTCATATCATCTCAACCGATAGTAACAACACCTCTTTTGCAATCTATGGTAGCATTAACAATATTTAAGAAGGGTCTACCAAATATAATGGGACAAAAGCTATCTTGTGGTGAACCAAGAACAAGAAAATCAGCAGGATATTTAGTTTTCCCACAGAAGACTTCAACATCTCTATCAATTCCCATTGGTGAAATAGTATCTCTATTGGCAAATTTAATTGTGACATCAATATCTTCCACCTCAGCAGGTGCAATATCATGCATAACTTCTTTGTATAAGGAATAAGGTATTGCACTAGCAGTAGCACCCATATCACATAAGCCATGATAACAATGATCTCCTATTTTAACAGAAATAACAGGCATGCCTACCACAGGTCTAGGTTTATCTTTATCACGGGGTTTAGCAATTCTAGCAGTTTCATTACAGAAATAAATAACATGCCCATCTATATTATCAGACAAGAGATCTTTAACAATGGCAATATTAGGTTCAACTTTAACTTGCTCAGGTGGTGTATATGTTTTAATATTGCTTTTACGAACCACAGTTGAAGCTTTAGCATGATCCTTTATTCTAACAGGGAAAGGTGGTTTCTCAACATAAGAAGTAGGAACAATAGGATCATTATAAGTAATAGTCTTTTCTTCAACTTTAATAGGTGCAGCTACTTTTACTTCTATGGGAGGATGATATTTAAACTACTTCTCCTGGGGAGATCAACATAAGCAGCAAAAGATTCACAGAAAGAAGCTACTATCTCAGAGTCAAGTCCATATTTAGTGCTAAATTTACGAAAAATATCGGTATCAATAAAATATTTAACACAATCAAAACTAGGTGTCATAACTAACTCCTTACCATTGTCGAGGTCCCAATCTTCAGAGTTGTGTTTAATTCTTTCCAATAAATCCCATTTGAATTCAATAGTCTTCATCATAAAAGAGCCAGCACAAGAAGTATCAAGCATGGTGCGATTGTTACCAGAAAGCCGAGCATAAATTTTTTGAATAATCATTTCTCTTGAGAGCTCATGATTGGGGCATGAATATAACATTGATTTAAGCCTCCCCCAAGCTTGAGCGATGCTTTCTCCTTCGGAAGGCCAAAAATTATATATATAATTGCGATCACGATGAACAAGATGCATAGGATAAAACTTCTGATGAAATTCCAATTTCAATCGTTTGTAATTCCAAGACCTCATATCATCACATAGCCTATACCATGTCGATGCATCTCCCCTCAAAGATAAGGGGAAGACCTTCTTCTCAACAACATCTCTGGGTACACCTGCAAGCTTAAATAATCCACAAACTTGATCCGCATATATCAAATGTTCATCAGGATGTTTTGTTCCATCTCCTAGAAAAGGATTAGCTAGCAATTTTTCTATCATACCCAAAGGGACTTCAAAGTAAGCATTTTCATTTTCATATTCATTTTCAGTAGGTTCAGTAGGTTGAGGAGCAACTCTTTGCTCTACTGGTTGGGGTGAAGATACCCCGAACAAGCCCCTCAAAGGATTACCTTCCATAGTGACAAGTGATAGTAAATCTCAGCACACTATATAAATTTTTCCTTACCAAATTCCACCTACCAAAGGCGCTTCACTCCCTGGCAATAGCGGCAAAAAAGAGTCTTGATGACCCACAAGTATAGGGGATCTATCGTCGTCCTTTCGATAAGTAAGAGTGTCGAACCCAACGAGGAGCAGAAGGAAATGATAAGCGGTTTCCAGCAAGGTATTGTCTGCAAGTACTGAAATAAGTGGTAACAGATAGTTTTATGATAAGATAATTCGTAACGAGCAACAAGTAACAAAAGTAAATAAGGTGCAACAAGGTGGCCCAATCCTTTTTGTGGCAAAGGACAAGCTGGACAAACTCTTACATGATGTAAAGTGCTCCTGAGGACACATGGGAATATCGTCAAGCTAGTTTTCATCATGTTCATATGATTCGCGTTCGGTACTTTGATAATTTGGTATGTGGGTGGACCGGTGCTTGGGTGATGTCCTTACTTGGACAAGCATCCCACTTATGATTAACCTCTAATGCAAGCATCCACAAATACAACAGAAGTATTAAGGTAGACCTAACCATAGCATGAAAAATATGGATCCAAATCAGCCCCTTACGAAGCAACGCATAAACTAGGGTTTAATCTTCTATCACTCTAGCAACCCATCGTCTACTTATTACTCCCCAATGACTTCCTCTAGGCCCAAATAATGGTGAAGTGTCATGTAGTCGACGTTCACATAACACCACTAGAGGAGAGATAACATACATCTCATCAAAATATCGAACGAATACCAAATTCACATGACTACTAATAGCAAGACTTCTCCCATGTCCTCGGGAATAAAAGTAACTACTCACAAAGCATAAACATGTTCACAATGAGAGGGGTATTAATATGCATATAGGATCTGAACATATGATCTTCCACCAATTAAACCAACTAGCATCAACTACAAGGAGTAATTAACACTACTAGCAACCTACTAGCACCAATCCCGGACTTGGAGATAAGAATTGGATACAAGAGATGAACTAGGGTTTTGAGATGAGATGGTGCTGATGAAGATGTTGATGGAGATTGCCCTCTCCCGATGAGAGGAGCGTTGGTGATGATGATGGCGATGATTTGCCCCTCCGGGAGCGAAGTTTCCCCTGCAGAACAGCTCCGCCAGAGCCCTAGATTGGTTCCGCCAAGGTTCCGCCTCGTGGCGGCGGAGTTTCCTCCGAGAAGATGGCTTTTGAATTTTTTTTCCCATCGGAAGACTCCATATAGCAGAAGATGGCCACCAGAGGGCCACCCGGGGGCCCACGATGTAGGGGGGCGCGCCCAGGGGGTAGGGCGCGCCCCCCACCCTCGTGGGCAGGGGGTGGCCCCCCTGGTGAGGTTCTTGCTCTCAGTATTTTTTATATATTTGGAAAACATCTTATGTGAAGTTTCAGGACTTTTGGAGCTGTGCAGAATAGGTCTCTAATATTTGCTCCATTTCCAGCCCAGAATCCCAGCTGCCGGCATTCTCCCTCTTTATGTAAACCTTGTAAAATAAGAGAGAATAGGCATAAGTATTGTGACATAATGTGTAATAACAGCCCATAATGCAATAAATATTGATATAAAAGCATGATGTAAAATAGACGTATCAACCATTACATTCGTAGTCAGTAGCCTAATATATTTATTTCACAATTACAACAAATGATTAATTCACTACAAACTAAGAAAACAAATGTGTACTCCCTCCGTTTTTATTTAAGTCCGCGTATTAGCATTGGTCAAAGTCAAGTTTCGTAAACTCTCAGAAAGTTTATAACAAAAAATATTAACATATACAATAACAAATAAATACCATTAGATTCGTTATTGAATGTACTTTCACATCATACATATTTGTTATGGTAAATGTTTATATTTTTCTATAAACTTGGTCAAACTTTAGGAAGTTTGACTTCGCTCAAAGCTAATATGTAGAGTTAATAAAATCGAAGGGAGTACTAGTAGTTACTAGTACTACTCGCTAGTTTCTTAGCCCAATCACCCAACACGCCACACGAGGAGTTCAGTGTCACAAAATTTTGTGGTCGGCGGGAATATCTCCCGCGACCCTGATTCGAGTAGTGCGAAGTTACCATCATAGCATTTGGAACAGGCCTACGGATGACGCTTGGTAGCGGGCTGTTTTCGTATCTTCAGGTTCACCCTACCCAGCCATACCCACCCCGGCACCCAGAGTAGTACACCTTAATACTCCCCATTTTCTATCCCCATAGCAAAATAGACATCTCCATGGCACCGCACCCTTCGTGCTCCTCCCCTTCTACGTCGGCGCAGTCGTCCACCATAGCGCATCTGCCTCATTGACGACCTCATACACTACACTGGAGCCGGTCCACCGTCATCATCATACACGGAGCCTCTTCCCCAGCACCGTCTTCCAGGGTCTCGGATCTGCCTCCCAAAAGCCGACGCCAAGCGTAGAAGCACCACCGTCGTGGACAATGAACTAACTCCCGTTGCCGCCCATGATGCACAGAGGCCGCTGTGACCATCATTCTCCTCCTCGATTGGTAATGTGTGTATTGAATCACTTAGCAGTACATCCGCAACTCCAATTTTGTTCATACCTACCCTTCAAATTTCTTTGTTTCTATTGTTATAGCAAAAGTGTTGGTTATAGCATCCATTGTCCAACCGAATATTAGCTTATAATTGTGCATCACTCTTGTATCGTGCCGTGCTTGGGTAGGTTCTTCATCTGCAACCTGCAGTGTGGTAAATGATGGAAAGTTTTTTAGAACTAGCAAGATGCCCATGCGTTGCATGGAACATCAAGATGCATTTGTATGAGTAGTTTATCTTGTGGGAGAAAGGATGAACGAGGGAAGGACTTATTTGCAAATCTGGAGATGGGTGTGGGTATCTTTCTACAAAATTGCCATAGTTTCCTTCCTATCCGTCGGATATAAATCGGACGGTATATATCTCAGGATGGCGGGCACACCATCATCACCAACTCTGTTTCTTTAAGAAAGTAGAGAAGTAGAGATGAATATAAAATATAAAATAAATATAATAGTAGAGAAGAGAGTAGAGATAGCAGGGACGTCTGGAAAGGATCGCGCGCGCGGGAAAAAGTGGCCGGGCACGCGGTGTCCGACGCGCTTTATAAAATCCAACGCCCTCCCACCGCTTGATAATCCCCAAGTGCAGGGAATCATTGTAGCAATTTCCAAAGGTGGAAGTGATAAGTATGGAGTGTCGAACCAACAAGGAGCTAAAGGTAAGATCAATATTCTCTCAAGCCCTAGCTGCCACTGATATGACTCTACATACACCGAACGTTTGCTTCCAACTATCAATGAGAAATAAAACTATGTTGTCTGTATGAAGTGGATAACTTTGCATGATATCGGAGAGCTGAAATATGAAAGTAGGTGTTGTTATCATAAAGTTAGAATATATTAATAAATATTATAAATAGCGAGTGTGGAATAATGGTCGATCAGTGTGCAAAATTGTCCTAGGCAATTGTTAACAAGACCAACAGTTGTCATTGCAATTTGATATGAAGGATATGCATAAGCTAACATACTTTCTCTTCTTGGATCATATGCACTTATGATTGGAACTCTAGGAAGCATCCGCAACTACTAAAGATCATTAAGGTAAAACCCAACCATAGCATTAAAGCATCATGTCCACTTTATCCAATACGCAACAACCCCCTTACTCGGGTTTGTGTTTCAGTCACTCACGCAACCCACTATAAGCGAATCATAAACGTATTGCAACACCCTATAGCAGGAATCCCTCATGCTTGCGCGACAGGGAGGCACCATAGGACAGCACCAAAATAAACCATACAACTCGTACCAATATAGATCATCAATCAACCCAAAGACAAAAGATATCTACTCAAAACATCATAGGATGGCAACAAATCATTCGATCATAATATGTGGCATAAAGCACCATGTTCAGCGGGGTGCGGGAGAGTGGACCGCGTAAAAGAGATGAGGATGGTGATGATGATGGTGATCTTGATGAAGATGATCACCGCGGCGATGATTCCCCTCCCGATGGCACTCCGGTGCCACTGGGAGAGAGGAGGAGAGGTTCTCCCCCTTGTGCTTCCTCCTCCATGGCGTCCCCCCGTATGGGGAGAGGTTCCTCCTCTGATCCTTGGCCTTCATGGTGATGATGGCCCCTCCGGGATCCTCCTCCATGCCCTCCGGTGATGATGAACCCCTCCGGCAGGGCGAGAGAGAGGGCCTAGATTGGTTTTTGGTGGCTACGGAGGCTTCTGGAGGTGGAACTCCCGATCTAGGTTTCTTTCTGGAAGTTTTGGGTTATATAAAAGGTGTTGGAGTTGGGAACAAGGCAGGGGAGTCTAAGGGTTGTCCACGAGGTAGGGGGCGCGCCCCCACCCTCGTGGGAAGGTCGAGAATCTTCTGGCCCAGTTCTTTTACTTCCTGGCCTTTTTCTGGTCAAAAAATAAGCTCCGTCAAGTTTTAGGTCAATTGAACTCCGTTTGGTTTTCCTTTTCTGTGATACTCTAAAACAAGGAAAAAACAGAAACTGGCACTTGGCTCTAGGTTAATAGGTTAGTCCCAAAAACCATATAAAATAGCATATAATTGCATATAAAACATCCAAGGTTGATAATATAATAGCATGAATACTTCATAAATTATAGATACGTTGGAGACGTATCAGCATCCCCAAGCTTAATTCATGCTCGTCCTCAAGTAGGTAAATGATAAAATAAATAATTTATGAAGTGTGAATGCTAGCAAGTGCACAAGTTTCATCAATGATAGTTCCAATCACTTTTTCTAGCATCATTATATGTCATATCAGTAGCTCATCTTCATAAGACTTTTCATGATCAAGTAACAAGTTATTCACATGTTAAAGTATAGATCATAAACTTTCTTGAAACTAACAAACTATATTCTCAGTCATCAAACAATTGCAATTCATCTTATTTTCAGGAAGGGTCTATGTCAGAGCTTTGATTTAGCAAACTCCACATACTCAACTATCATCTAATCTTTCATAATTGCTAACACTCACGTGATATTTATGGGTTCAAAGTTTTAATCTGACACAGAGAAAGATAGGGTCTTGTAGATTCGCCTCCCAACCTTTTACCTCAAGGGTAATGTCAACAATAATAGTTCATGATAACTTACTTCCAATTGGGTATATATATCAGGATCTTTCAAACACAATGTGCTTGCCAAAAGATAGAATGTAAAAAGGAAAGGTGAAGATCACCATGACTCTTGCATAAGGGTAGAAGATAAAAGTAAAAGATAGGCTCTTCGCAGAGGGAAGCAGAGGTTGTCATGCGCTTTTATGGTTGGATGCACAAAATCTTAATGCAAAAGAACGTCACTTTATATTGCCACTTGTGATATGGACCTTTATTATGAAGTCCGTCGCTTTTATTTCTTCCACATCACAAGATCGTATAAAGATTATTTTCTCCACATTAATATATCATACATATTTAGAGGGCAATTTTTATTGCATGCACCGATGACAACTTACTTGAAGGGTCTTACTTAATCCATAGGTAGGTATGGTGGACTCTCATGGCAAAAATGGTTTAAGGAATGTTTGGAAGCACAAGTAGTATCTCTACTTGGTGCAAATAATTTGGCTACCATGAGGGGGAAAAAGCAAGCTCAACATGTTGGATGATCCAAGAGAATATACTTTATTTCGGATATAAGAAAACATAACCCATTACGTTGTCTTCCTTGTCTGACATCAACCTTTTAGCATGTCATATTTTAATCAGTGCTCAAAATTACAAAAGGCATCCAAGATAGTATATTTATATGTGAAATCTCTCTTGCTTCAATATTTTTTCATGAATTGTTCAAGTGACCAATTCTACGTTTGCTAACTTTCAATAAGTTTACTAACTATACTTATTCTGTGTGAAGTCATTACTCCCCATTGTATAAGCATATGAAACATATATAAATTCAGATTTATGATACTCAATTCATTCAACCATTTACTCATAGGATATATGTGAATCACGTGAGTAAATGACAAACTACTCCAAAAAGATATAAGTGAAGGACACTGAGTAGTCAGATAATTAACTATCCATGGGAGGATTCTTTTTCATTTAAGATTTCAGATCCAATGATTTTATTCAAACAGAAAGTAAAATTTAAAATATGCTCCAAGCAAAACACATATCATGTGACGAATAAAAATATAGCTCCAAGTAAGGTATACCGATAATTTTGAAGACGAAAGAGGGGATGCCTTCCGGGGCATCCCCAAGCTTAGGCGCTTGAGGCTTCCTTGAATATTACCTTAGGGTGCCTTGGGCATCCCCAAAGTTAGGGTCTTTCCACTCCTTATTCTCCTTATATCGATATCTCACCCAAAGCTTGAAAACTTCAATCACACAAAACTTAACGGAACTTCGTGAGATAGGTTAGTATGATAAAGAGTAAACCATTTACTTTGGTGCTGTCAAATACAAGGCTCATAATTGTTCTCAAAAAATTCCTACCATATCATTTCTAAAATTTATATTGAGGAATATAAGCCATAGAAACTAGCAAACAGGCAAACTATGCAATGAAAACAGAATCTGTCAGAAACAGAACAGTCTGTAATGATATGAACACTAACCATACTTCTGCTACTCAAACAATTATTAAGTAAATTGGTGTACGTGAGGAATTTGTCTATTAATCTTCTGCAAAAAGAATCAGCACCAAAGCACTCTTCTTTAAAAAAAATGGCAGCTAATCTCGTGAGAACAAAGTTTCTGTTTTTTTACAGCAAGATCACATTAACTTTCACCCAAGTCTTCCCAAAGGTCTTACTTGGCCCTTTATTTAAAAAAAGCTATAAAACATGATTACTACAGTAGCTTAATCATGTAAACACACAAAAATGGTAAGGGTAAATATTGGGTTGTCTCCCAACAAGCGCTTTTCTTTAATGCCTTTTAGCTAGGCATGATGATTTCAATGATGCTCACATGAAAGATAAGAATTGAAACATAAAGAGAGAATCATGAAGAATATGACTAGCACATTTCAACCTAACCGACTTCCTATGCCCAGGTATTTTTTGAGCACACAATATATAGGAACAAGAATCAACTAGCATAGGAAGGCAAAACAAGTATAACTTCAAAACTTTAAGCACATAGAGAGGAAACTTCATATTATTGCTACTCCTACAAGAATATATTCCTCCCTCATAGTAATTTTCAGTATCATCATGAATGAGTTAAACAATATTACCATCACATAAAGCATTCTTTTCATGATCTACGAGCATAGAAATTTTACTACTCCCCACATAAGCAAAATTCTCCCCATTCGCAATGGCGGGATCACTAGTTCCTAAAGTTGACACTCTTCCAAACCCAGTTTAGATGATAGTATTATTAATACTCCAAAAGATATAAGTGAAGTTCATGGAGCATTCTACAATTAATATAGACTAGCCAATATCCAAGCTCAAAATGTATAAGTGAAGCACACGAAGCCTTCTATAAAGCCATACTCAAAAGATTTAAGTGAAGCTCAAGGAGCAATTCTATAAGATCATACTTAGAAGATATAAGTGAAGAACATGAAGTATTCAATAAATTTATGAAGGTAAATCTCATACTAGCATGGTTCTTAAAGAAAAATAAAAACACAAAGGACAAAAATCATGTGAACAAAACAAAAACCAAGGTATACCGATAATTGTTGAAGAAGAAAGATGGGATGCCAACCGGGGCATCCCCAAGCTTAGATGCTTGAGTATCCTTAGAATATTTACTTGGGGTGCCTTGGGCATCCCCAAGCTTGAGCTCTTGCCTCTCTTTATTATTCTCACATCGGTAACTCTTCGTTCTTCGAACACTTCATCCACACAAAACTTTAACAAAAACTTTATGAGATCCGTTAGTATAATAAAGCAAATCACTACCTTTAGGTACTGTTTCAAACTCATTCCAATTTCATATTAGAACTATATATAATGTATTCCAACTTCTCTATGGTTCATACCCTCCGATACTAGCCACAGATGCATCAAAATAAGCAAACAACACACGAAAACAGAATCTGTCTAAAACAGGACAGTCTGTAGTAATCTGGAGGTTTAGTAAACTTCTGTAACTCCAAAAATTATGAAATAAATTTGAAAATTTGAAAACTTTGTACATAAGTAATGTGCAAAAAATTTCAGACCTATTTGACTTCCCAGTCAAAAATGTAATATCACGCGCTACAGCCAAAGTTTCTGTTTTTTGTTCTGCACATAGTAAACAAGCAATCTAATCATCCTAAAACCAAAGCTTGGCACATTACTTTTAAATACAATGGATATATATATATATAGGGATAATTATTTATAGAGAAACTTCCATGAAAAATTCTACATTGTTTCCATGAGCATGAACTCGAGTGCTCAAGGTCGACCCTCACTTCTTCAATGCATAACTTTCCAATCACTTCTCTTTTTGAAAAACTTTTTAGGTAAGAGAGGCAAGTAAATTATTTTTGTATTTTCATTCTTTAAAAAAATGTATGTTTCACCCACAACTAAACAGAAACAAAAAGTAAAAACAAAATCTACTTAGTGAAGAAAACAAACGAGCACACACGAGAATATCAACCCCACGCTATTGCTCCCCGGCAACGGCGCTAGAAAAGAGCTTGATAATCCCCAAGTGCAGGGAATCATCGTAGCAATTTCCAAAGGTGGGAATGATAAGTATGGAGTGTCGAATCCACAAGGAGCTAAAGTTAAGATCAATATTCTCTCAAGCCCTATCTGCCACTGATATGACTCTACGTACACCGAACGTTTGCTTCCAACTAGCAACGAGAAATAAAACTATGTTGTGGGTATGAAGTGGGTAACTTTGCATGATATCGGAGAGCTAAAATATGAAAGTAGGTGCTGTTATGATAAAGTTAGAATATATTACTAAATATTATAAATAGCGAGTGTGGAATAATGGTGGATCGGTGTGCAGAATTGTCATAGGCAATTGTTAACAAGACTGATAGTCGTCATTGCAATTACATAAGAGGGAGAGGCATAAGCTAACATACTTTATCTTCTTGGATCATATGCACTTATGATTGGAACTCTAGCAAGCATCCGCAACTACTAAAGATCATTAAGGTAAAACCCAACCATAGCATTAAAGCATCAAGTCCTCTTTATCCCATACGCAACAACCACCTTACTCGGGTTTGTGTTTCAGTCACTCACACAACCCATTATAAGTGAATCATAAACGTATTGCAACACCCTACGGCGGGAATCCCTCACACTTGCGTGACATGGAGGGCACCATAGGATAGCACCAAAATAAAACATACACTCATACCAATGTAGATCATCAATCAACCCAAAGACAAAAGATATCTACTCAAAACATCATAGGATGGCAACACATCATTGGATCATAATATGTGGCATAAAGCACCATGTTCAAGTAGGGATTAAAGCGGGGGGGCGGGGGAGAGTGGACCGTGTAAAAGAGATGAGGATGGTAATGAAGACAATCACCGCGGCGATGATTCCCCTCCTGATGGCACTCCGGTGCCACGGAGAGAGAGGAGGAGAGGTTCTCTCCCTTGTGCTTCCTCCTCCATGGCCTCCCCCCTGGATGGGGAGAGGTTCCTCCTCTGGTCCTTGGCCTTACTGGTGATGATGGCCCCTCCGGGATCCTCCTCCAAGCCCTCCGGTGATGATGGCCTCCTCCGGCAGGGTGCTAGAGAGGGCCTAGATTGGTTTTCGATGGCTACGGAGGCTTCTGGAGGTGGAACTCCCGATCTAGGTTTCTTTCTGGAAGTTTTGGGTTATATAAGAGGTGTTGGAATCGGGAACAAGGCAGGGGGTCTACGGGTTGTCCACGAGGTAAGGGGGTGCGCCCCCCACCCTCGTGGGCAGCCCGAGACTCTTCTGGCCCAGTTATTTTACTTCCTGGCCTTCTTGTGGTCCAAAAATAAGCTCCGTCAAGTTTCAGGTCAATTGGACTCCGTTTGGTTTTCCTTTTCTATGATACTCTAAAACAAGGAAAAACAGAAACTGGCACTGGGCTCTAGGTTAATAGGTTAGTCCCAAAAACCATATAAAATAGCATATAAATGCATATAAAACATCGAAGGTTGATAATATAATAGCATGAATAATTCATAAATTATAGATACGTTGGAGACGTATCAATGCTCTGTGCCTTGCCACCGCTCTCTCCCCGCTCTGTGCCTCGTCATCGCTCTCTCCCCGCTCTACGCCTCACCACCGCTCTCTCCCCGCTCTTTCTTGCCTCGCCACTGCCGTGCCACCATGTTGTCGCGTCACCGAGAAACTTGGGGATACTACGGTGTCCGCGCGCACCCCTCCGGCGGCTTCTCCGCCAAGATCCGGTTCTGCGGGATACGCCTCGGCCTCGGCAATTTTGACAACGCCAACAAGGCCGCCCGCACGTTCTACGCGGTAGCGTGGCGCCTCCAGTGGCCTCATAGCACATTGAAATTTCCCCAACGTTCCAATGTGGGAGCGGGCGCAGGAGCTCGCGCCTCTGCCACGGCTTATCACCGACGAGGATCGTCTCGACAACCAGAGGTGGGAGAACCGTCCCGGCATCGCCGAGATGGACGAGGAAGCCATGGTGTTATGGCGCCAACGCTTCCCGCAGGACATCATCAACGAGTGCGAGTTTTATGCGCAAAGGAGGGCGGAGAGGGAGAAGAGAAGGGCGGAGCGAGCCACCTATTGCTAGGACAAGCGCACACAAAAAGTGGACGCTCAATTCAACATGAGGCTAGGAGTAGCATTGCCATGGGAATCCGACGACAATCGGTATCTTCACGCCTACATTGAGACATTGGAGGAGGACATCACCGAGGAGGAGTCGGACGACGAGGAGTAGTTGAACTATCTATTTTTTTTATCTATCTATGCTATATCTCTTCTGAGAACTATGTATGTCTCTACTCTCTATCTATACTTCTCGATCTCAGCACTCTGGGCCTGCAGAAACTGGCTATTCTGGTGCTGTAAATGCTTTTTTAAAGCATCGCGCGTTGCGCTTCTGTTGGAGATGCTCTAACATGGCAGACAAGTGCTTTAATGTTGCCCACAAGATGCATGAGTATTACTAGTTGTATATTTTTCTTGCCATGTTGAGATTTTAAAACCATGAGTGCGAACATGTAGAGGATCAATGAAGACTAAACACGGGATATTGTGGACATCTTCAAGGAGCATGGCAAGTTAAAGAGGAGCTGCACCGAACCTGTAAAACGAGCTTTGGTAAGTAACACCCTTTCAATTACTTCCGTTTAGCCTCGTGTTCTTTGATGTGTATATGTTGTAGTTTCTTTTTCTCTTAGCCTCGTGTTCTTTGATGTGTAATAAGAAGAGTCTTAATCGTCCTAGTGCTTTTGTTTTTAGCTTGATGTAGGAAGTGGGTGTTCTCACCTTGTAGTCTGTTTTCACATTTTTCCTTTTGAATTCACTTCTTCGAGTCCTATTTATCTGGCTTCTACTAAATGGATCTGGGTTGCTCGGAGTATTGATCTAAAAATAAGTAACTTCATGTCAGGATGCAGTTCCTGTGAGGAGGGAAGTATGGTCAACCTCGAGATCATGTTTCCAAAATGAGGCTGGATTACACACAACGTGCCAGTTCCCTAATGATGCTAGATTAGACACAAGGTGCAAATTCCTAGATGATGTTGGATTACACACAAGCCAGGTGGAGTCGTCAACTGTTCGTGTCCTCGTGGCTCTAGTAAAGGCTGAAAGAAAGTGTGCAACAACCCTTGAGAATGTAGCTGAGTTCCTGAAGAAGTGAAAATAGTAATCAGATGCTCTCTTCACCCAAGCCAAAGAAGAGATTGAAGAAGCCATAAAGAAGCTAGCAGAGGTAGAGTAAGCTAGGTGTCTCCTGCTATCTAAAACTGTTGTCAATACAAAGTTTCCTTCATAATAGCTAGGTTCAAATGTTTACCCAGTCAGCATGCCTATTGTGATGTTCGTGCATCTACTGATGTGGCACAAAATATTTTCTTAGGGTAATGTAATAACAGCAATTACTTTCCAAACAATAACAGACGAAGCATTGGACATGGTATAGTTCACGCTCAAGCCCAACATTCCAAGTTCAACTTCCACATCAAACTCATGTTTACAGATATCTACACATTCATAGATAATATCCACAACCATGATTCACTTCAAAGCCAAAAAATGTGAGGAGAGTTATAAATAAAGAAAAACGTCTTGTTCCTGCTACTAGTGCGAGCACAACAAGTCAATACCTGTAGCGACCCGACCCGAATGGGTCAAGTCTCTGTGCTTAAGTGTCATCCCTGGATCGGCATGCTGACACACACAGTACTCGAGGATTTATAACAGAGGTAAATCACATGTAAAAGTAATGTAAATACTATTACCTCAAATCCAAAATAGCGGAAGTAACAAGGTTGTGGATTCCCATCAACACCAACGGCAAAGTTGAGTGTAGAAATCGTAACCCTAACGTATCACTTACTCGTCGTAAGATAATCCTGCAACATGAGACGTTGCAGCCACAGAGGGTCAGTACATTGAATTTACTGGCAAATTCACACCATAGAGAATGATGAATAAAGACTATCACTACATGCATATTTGGCTGGTGGAAAAGCTCTATGGTTATAAGGTTTTTGCGTAAAGCCAATTTTTCCCTACTGCAAAGGAATAAATTTTATTTAACTATCATGGTGCTTGTTGAACATTGAGAATGGTTGACAGCATTCTCAATCCCAATTAAGTAACCTCATTAAACCCAACAATATTCATTTAAAGTAACATGATGAGATCAACAGGATAATCCAAGAACTAGATACTCAAGATGTCCATAACCGGGGACACGGCTAATCATGATTAGTTTATACACTCTGCAGAGGTTTGCGCACTTTTTCCCACAAGACTCGATCGCCTCCATTGGATTTCTCGCACTACATGGTGTTTGAGAAATGGATGACCAAGACATGGTCTTTCAGAAGCGCTAGCACCTTACGATGGATAGACCGGTACACCTACTTTCCCCTACATCTGCTAGTCTACCCTGTAAGAGTTCGCATGACTTAATCAACTATGCCATAGCCCATAATGGCTTGTGGCTGCACATGGAAGTTTCTAGTCTGAAAAATCTCATGATCCCTTTGAGCTTGGGTGGCGGTCCAAAAGAAAACAGGCAAGTCCTGGATTACCCAGGTGCCTAGACAGGCAATCCTAGAATAACCAGGTGCCTCAATCCACCCAGATGTGTGTTTAAGTTTCCACCTTAAGTAAACCATTAATTAACAATCTCACATCTGTCATGGATACTCTCAAAACCCAATCCACGTCTACTAGCATAGCATGGCATAATAAGCAAACGTAGAAGTAACTCCCAAAGGTTTGATAATAAACAGGTAATAGGTACTACCTCATCTACTTCCATCCAACAGTTTAATTAGATCCTAATCATGATATGTGTGAAGATTGATCTAATGCAAAAAAACTGGGTATGGAAGGGGATATGATCAAAGTGTGAACTTGCCTGCAATGTTGATGAAGATGATTCGCACTCAAAACTCTTGATAGATCTACTCGTCACACTCCGGTCAATCTATCGTAAGCAAGCAATAGTAACCACACATAAGCAATCACTCAAAAGATCAAAAAGATCGAAGAAGAGAATTCGGAAAACATCAAAACCAAGAAAATAGCTCTTGCAACATAAAACTATTTCTAACAGTACCAAAATTATGTGAATTTGGCCTTATTAGAAGGTTTAGGTCAAGAGCTTCGATTTGCAAAAAGAATCAACTCAAACGGAGCTACGAAACTCAAGTTATGATCAAACGAAGTTTGAATTCAAAACTGATCTAATTGAAATTTTAAACTCTTCAAAAACATGTTTGAGTTGTTTTACTGGATAGAGGAAATCATAACGAAGACGTGGGCGTTGGTTTCGTTGGATTTGGACAAATGGTGTAAAAGTTATGACCGTTTGAAGAACAGGGACTATTCGGTAAAAACTTTAATTACGAAGAGGTCCCTATCCTGAATAAAACAGGAAAAAGAAAAACTTAACCGACGAACGTCCGCTATAGAAACATAAGTGACGAATTCGTCCAGTACAAAGGCCTAAATAGAAAACGTTCGCTATTTAGAGCATACCGATCGGGTTTTTTTTTTTGAAGAAAAACCTAATCTAAAAAACAAAAAAACCGGGTGGTTGTTTTACCGGTTCGGGCGGCTCGGCGGTTTTATGAGAAAAACCGGCGGGGCAGATCGGATCGGCTCCGGCGAGCGGGGCGTGCGGCGTCGGTGGCGGCGGAAGCAGCGGCAGCGGTGAGGGGCGTCGCGGGCGGCGCGGGGCGGCAGTGCGGCGGCGGCGGAGGCGAGCAGCATGCGGTGGCGCGGCAAAGCAGCGGCGCAGCAGCTGCGAGCGGCGGCGGTGGCGGTTGACCAAGGTGGCGGCGGCTGCGGGAGGAGGCGGCGGCGCGACCAAGAGGGAAACGGGGCCCGGGGCGGCGGCTTTATAGTAGGGGAGGGGAGGAGGTGGCCTTGGAGGAGGGGTAAGGCGGCGGAGGACTCCGTGGAGGCCACGGCGCGGCGGCGTGCTGGCTCGGGAGTCCCTCCTGAGCTCGGGGACGACGAGGTGGTGGGCTGGGCCGCGGCCTGGCCTGGGAGCTGGGCCGGCCCAGTTGGCGGGAAGGTTTTTTTTATAAACATTATTTTTTTCAGAGAACTAAAATAATAAAAACAAAATAACTAAAAATATTATATAGGCATATAATATATCAAAATTTTCATAAAAAGATTTTCTACGAGATGAACATTTTTATAACTTCAAATAAAATCCACACAAATTCAGATAAAACAAAGAGTGCTACTGGTCTATTAAAATCCAACTAAAATCATTTTCAAAAATACCAAAATGATTTCAAATTTATTTCTCTCCAATTTTCTGTTGTAGGGAATCATGTTACCCTAATTTCCATATATTTTATTTTTGGAGAAAATAATTTGAATAAAACTCAAATAACTCCAAATTGAAAATAAATTCAAAAGACTTTGAATTTGATCCTTGAAACTCACAACTCATATTTCATAATTTGAAGAAGTCATTTTATCTTCTCTCGTGAAAATCATTGAGTTGCATGAAAAATATTTTCCAAATGAAATTCAAATATTTTCAACACCCCATGTCATTTAAATAAATGGTAGAAGTCATGTCATCTTCTCTCCAGGGTTTTGTGCTGAAAAGAATTTGAATTCTCGGGGATCAAAAGAAATAACGTGAAAGTTTGGGAAAGTCCTTTTATTCCCTCTCATTTAACTTTCAAAAAGTTTCGAATTCACTCACTTTCAGACAATCAATAAAACAATCAATCAAATCTATCTATTTATTATAACATTCCAAAATTTAGAATTTTGGGATGTTACAATACCATGCGTAATTAATTATATTTTGATCATTTTTTGTGTTCTAAAATGCTGGCTGGCTCACAGAAGGACGTGTCGCCGGCACACGCGTGGATTCAATGGAGGCAGGCGGGGCAGTCTGAAGCCGATTGCATGCAGCGAGGAGGCATGTTCAGCCGGACCTGCAGCAAGTGGGGCCCTCTAGCCGACGCACCGGATCAATGCCTGTGCTATGAGAGCTCACGTCCGTGTTAGAGCAATCACTCCCTCTAGTCCTTTTTTGTTTGGGTATATAACAAAATCTCGTTTTCCATTCACATTTTACAAGTAAAATTCGTGGACAAACTTTGACCCAAAATACGATGGGGACTAGTAAATCAGGTCAGAGGTAGTAGTTTTGTTTATCAAAGAAGGGTTTTCCCCTTCCAACTTTCATTACTAAAACCAACATCTAAACCATAGTATTTTCCCTAGAACTACTAGGTTCAACATCTTGCAACAAAAACCCATACAACCATACGCCAAGGAGGTAGTAGTTATGAATTCCATTTTTGCTCCATAACAATCGTTCTAAAATATACTTAATTACTTATAATGCGGCATTGAAAATCAGAACTCTTACCCCGATAAAAAAATGATATTTTAAATGTCGCGACTTGATCTGTGGCAACTGGCGAGTCACCGCCTCCAGGTCGTTCACCTGTGGTCCCGACCATCAACTCCTATGGATCAAATTATCACCCGAGCTAACTATTCCTACAAACGTGCGCTCCACCACGTACTCGGTACCCGCGCATGCAGCAACCGTGCACCTAGGGTTTTATGGTTTATTTGTTAATGGAGCCTTTACGTAACTCTCATGTGTGTGAGACAGCGAGTGACCGATTGCGTGTGTGTGCCTCTTCTCTTCGTATATATACTCCACCGTTTTTCGGTGTCCGAAAAATTATGCAGTAGTAATAACTACTAGCAATGTGCCAATGCGTTGCCACATGATCAAAGTAGATTAAGACATATTCACCAATTTGATAGAAAAAAGTGTCTAGTTTTGAAATACATGTATCACTAAAAATATGTTATGTTTCACTCAAAATATATTCCTTTGGCGGTTTTGATGAGATAAGGGAGGAATGTTTTTGGTTTCAAGATTCGAGAAGTGGTATATCTCTAATTTCTATTCTTACTAGCAAGATGCCCGTGTGTTGCACGGAACATGAAGATCTTGTGGTAGAAAAGGATGAACGGGGGAAGGCCTTATCTGCAAATGTGGAGAGGAGTGCGGGTGAATTGCCATTGTTTCCTTCCTATCCGTTAGATATATATCGGACGACCTATATTCCAGGATGGCAGGCACACCATCATCACTGACTATGCTTTTTATAAGAGTAGAGATAAAAAAACAGAGTTGGTGATGATGGTGTGCCTGCCATCCTGCAATATAGGCCGTCCGATTTATATCTGACGGATAGGAAGGGAATTATGGCAATTTTGCAAAAAGATACCCACACCCTTCTCCACATTTGCAAATAAGGCCTTCCCTCGTTCATCCTTTTCTCCCACAAGATAAACTACTCATACAAATGCATCTTGATGTTCCGTGCAACGCATGGGCATCTTTCTAGTTGTTCAGAAAGCCCATGTGTGTGTTGTGTGTGTGTGAGAGAGAGGGAGAGATGAGGAGGACGGAGTGCATGTGTGGCAAAGACACAAAGAGTGTTTGTGCGAGAGGTATCAGCTTAGAATGAGGCAATAGTGTTGGTGTGTGCAGGATCGAGAGGGTGTGTCTCAAGAAGGGACAAAAAATCTACATAGATACAAGGAGCGCGAGAGAGACATCTACGCGATAGTGGAAGCACGAGTGTGCGGGTGTATAAACCTATCTGGAGGCTAGTCAATCAATGTTTGTGAGAGAAATACGAGTCGGGGGTGCAAAACCGAGAGTTATGTGAGAGAGAGAGAGAGAGACGGTAGTCCGGAAGGGGAGTGCAAGCAGGAGTTGTGTGTGTGTGTGAGAGAGAGAGAGAGAGGAGGGGGGAGTTTGTCCGATCGGTAAACAAATGAATAATGTCAGTTTTATAACTGGGATGGAGATGGAAAGGATTCCGCAAAAAATTTGTATCTGCACGAGAGAGTAATTTTAGTTGTATGAGTCATATCTATAGAGATATAAGGTGTGTGGGAGAACCCCATAGAGAGAAATACAAAGTGAAAGACAAGTGAGACTGTGTGTGTCGCGTTGAAAAAGAAAGCTTAGATACCTTAGTGATACCAGAGAACTATAGAGGCGTGAGAGATAATGAAAACCGTGTAATGTATAATTATAAGGAGAGTGTGACATTTCTCAAGGGAGCCATCGTGTAACAACCTGATTTTTGGCCCTTTCTTTTTCTTTTGATTTTCTGAGGTTTTTGCGTGAGATTTCTTTTTCCGTGGCTTTGTGGTCTGGAAACTGAAGAAGATGAAATCTTCTTTGCTTCCAGAGTGGCTTTTCATACCCAAATCCTTCCCTAGACCTTTCCATTTTCATCCTAGCCCAAATCCCAATATTCTTTTTATTGGGGATATTCCTTTTCTATTAAAGGAATAATTCAATTTGCCCTAGGTTGTGAAGCAACCTATATTTCCATAACTCCTAAAATTCCCAAATAATTCTCATAAATTGTTTGGGTCATATATTTCTCAAATATGGCAAAATATTTCATTGGCCATGTTTCCCATCATCCTCAAATAATTCTTTTCCTATTGTGTCCTAAATGGCAAATTGTGAAGCAAGTGCCATTTATCTTTGCCCAATTGACTCCAAACTTATTAGACATCTTTTCATGTCCAAATAATTGCCTCATGACAAATTTCAACTTAATTTGCCTAGTAAATATTCCTGAGCAATTTTTCAAAGTTCCTGTCGGAGGGAATTGGTTGTGAAGGAAGTACTGGCTAGGTTAATCCAATTGAGTTAAATTTTTGCATGGTATATCATATCATCAAATAAAAGCTCTCCACAAGATTTGAGCTCATGCAATGCATCCATGTGAGCACAACTTCAAATTTTTGTTTCTGTCCCAATTTTTAGTTAATGAAGCAAGTATATTTTATAGTGCTCCATTATTGCTGAAAAGTTTTCTAGGCCTTCTCTTATCAATATAACCTATCTCCTCCCAATTTGGGCATATTCCATCTAGCCAATTTTCCTCTAGAATTTTTGCAAGTTTCTGGTCAGTGGAAATGTTTGTGAAGGAAGTACCATTTTAGTTTATCCAAATGGTATGAAACCTTTTTCAGCATCTTCATATGATCAAATAACACAGCCTTGCCCAATTTCAGCTCAAGTGGCTTCTCCATGTGAGTGCTACTTCATAGTTTGTATTTCTGTTCAGTCTTGTGGTTTTTATAGCAACCAGTAGCTAAACTCCTCTTCTTTAGCGGGAACCTTACCAACTTAATCACCTTAGTGTGTGATTCAACTCAGTTAAAACTCATCTTTCCTCTCCAAGTATCTGCTCCATAGAAAACTCCAAACACCTTGTTGTTCCTTTGTATCGTTGCTACCTGTGGTCACATCAGGAATCACTATGCTTGTTTCTCTCCTCCTTGGCATCACCCTCTGCACACCTTGTCTCCCAGACAAGATTTGGCCGATCAGAGCACGGGTTAGCGTCGTGTGCACATGGTGACCATCACCCTGGAACGCCATGGACGCGAGCTGAGTGTCGTTTGCTTCGGGCCCCTCCTCCTCTCGTCGTCTTCGCGCGCATGAGTGTGCCTAACAGCTAGCACGCGTCGTCGCCATCCTCCTGGAGCCATTTCCCCCTTCGTTTGCTTCCCCGGCGACTCGTCCCCGTCGAGAAACAGAGCGCACCCGTGACCACATGGGCTTTCACGGCCATGTCCTCTTCCTTCTCTTGTCCCCGAGCTTTGCCTCGTCTCCGTGAGCTCTGCCACTCGTCCGTTCCCTCCCTCGTTGCCTTGCAACCCCTCCCCATGACTTTTGGTTGTGTGTGCCCATCGCCGGAGCATGGACATGTAGCCGCGCGCGTGCCACCTCACCCTCCTCTTCGCTCGGCTATATATAGCCCGTCCCCGAGCACTCCGAGCACTCCATCGACCTCCACTCGCTCCACTACCCCTCCCCAGCCTCTAGCCTGAGCTCGAGGAGCTCTTGTTGCCCTCCATTGCCGTCATGGCCGCCGCTTAGCTCGGCTCAAATTTGAGCACGACAGCCCTCCGCTCCTCCTCCCGACCCCTCCATTATGGTCCCCTCCTCCCAGAGAGCATCCCCACCCCACCCACTCGTTCGCGGAGCCACCCTAGGGCCGTGCCCCGAAGAGCACCACCACAGCTGCCTCCTCCCTGCCTCCTCCTGTCACCGTATTCCCTTCCATCCCGGTGACCGCTTCCCTCCTGGACGGGCGCGCCAGGCCCAGCTGCCCCCGCTGGTGGCCTCGCCCTGGCCAGGGATGGCCAGAGTTGCCAGGCCAGCGCCGGCCTCTTCCCTGCCCTCGCTCCTCTGTCTTTGATCGGGGAGGCAGCGAGGAGGAAGACGACACCCAGCTGGCCCCTCCCACTGCCGCGTGGGACCCGCCTATAAGTGGCCCAAGGCCCTGGTCCATGTGGATAAGTGGAAGCGTCTTCTCGGTGAGTGCGTTTTCAGTTGTCCAAAAATGTATTTCACCCAGTACGCTTTCATCTGCAAGGAAGCGTATTCCCTTGTTCTTCTAAACAGAGTACGTTTTCTGAGTCAGAAAGCGTATATGCTCAAATCTGTTTCTGCCTTATCCACTCAGGGACCCGGCTGTGAATATTATTTTTACAGAAAAGTCCCTGATCTTCTACACCTGATATCTCCGCAACCGTAACTCCGATTGAGGTGAATCCAACGCCCACATCTTCGTCTCTTCGAGCCCGAACTTTTGGTACCATTTTCAATATGGTTTGACATACTAGAAATGACCATTTTACACTTTCCCCTAATTAGCCCCCTCCGAGAATGAACCCTTTCCGACGATTATTTCCACGGCTTCACCGCACTTCTCCCCGGAGCCTTCTTCATCCCCAGGCAAGCCCCAACCACCATTTGCATGATAGCCATGCAGAAGCATTGGTTTTCAGCTTAAACCTTTAATAACCGTCTGTTCGTTTTACTACTATTGTCGTATTTCAATTATGCTTGGATCGGTGTTTACCGTCATGAACTCTGTTATTATGTTCTTCATGCTAGTATTACTTTAATATTGGCAATGTTTTGGTAGTAGTACATGTTGGTGATGGTCCTCGGTGCCTGACTATCGTCTGTTCCGAGTACCGTTGTTATGCATGTTCCTTTGCCTACAATTCAGTAAATACTTGCATGTCAGTTTTATCGTGATGTTATTGCATGGTATTTATTGTTGATATTAGTGGTCATGTTATGCTTTGAGTAGTGTTCTAGTTGTGGTATCCATGCTCGTCAGTATGCCATGCTCATCTAGATAAATGGGTAAATGTTGTTATGCTCGTTGATTGGGATGCACCCCCATGCTTATGTTAATATTATGTTCATGCATTGTAGTTGCATAATGTTATTTTTATCATGACTCAGCATATTGCATTCAAGTTTAACCGGATTAAATTTAACTTGAACAACTGTTGGCTGAGTTATGGTGCCACCATATCGAGCTGACCAGTGCAACCACGCTTACCTCATGGGGGGGGGGGGGTCCTAACTGGGTCTATTGTCATGCCTCTCACCGGTGCCTCCTGCGAGGGAAGGTTATGCACCGGCACTACCTTGGCCAGGTAGGACGGCATAAGCCTTGTGTGCCTGTTGTTTTTGTAAGGATCCTTGTCCCCGCTTGGGACTGTTTTGCCACGATGGTGGGCGTTGGTGCCTTTGGTAGGCACGGGGCCACCCAAGGCTTAGCCCAAAGGGGAGTTGGTCGTCATGGCCGGGAGAGTGTCATGGCAGTAGGACAGTTTTGTTGGAACACCGTTGGTCCACCCGAATGAGAGTGCGAGGCCATGGGTTTCATGGTGTGGGTAGAGTGTCCTAACCTCTGCAGAGTGTGTGTGTTATAAATCTATTGATAGCCGCACCCGCGGATATGGGCCCAGTTTGTGTCGGTCACGCTATGGGTCAGCAGTAATAATAATGATGTGCTTAATAACAACCCTAGTTCGATGATGAAAGAAGTTGGTTGATATTTATGTGATCGAGAGAGGATCACTATGGTATCGTGATTACCAACTTGTTTGATATTTGTGATGTTATGCGAAAGTCAAGGGTAAAGGTCAAGCTCCTTGCGGTCATAAATGATTACTACGGTATTGTTAATACCAAGCTTGATTGGATCTTGAGATGATCGAGTGATGTCCATGATGGTAAGTGATGCTTGTGATCGTTACAATGTAACCCGAGCAGAGTAAGTTGGTGCATGATAGTTTTATCATGTTGCATGCTAGTCTCATCATGTCCGTATGTTTATGCCATGCTCGTATTGTTCTAGCTGTATCATGTTGTACATGCCATGTTGTTCTGATAGCATTGTGTTCATCATTGCTTAATAATTTGTAATTGCCATGCTATTGTTTGTCTTGATTGCTTTGGTTGCTGTGAGCTTGCAAGTACATTCAATGTACTAACTTGGCGTGTCATGCCAGTTTGTAGGTCATGCCGGATATGATTGCTTGTTTGCCGTGGATTCCTTGTTTGCGAGCTAGGATAAGTGTTCTAGCCAAAGTCCCTGCAGAGTGGAGTTCACCACCACCGTCGTTGTTCCGCTGCCAGTAGTCATTGCGCTGTGTCAAATTGTTCTGCTGTTTACATAGAGCAACCGTGGCAGGCGTAGTGTCACCGTGCCAATGTAATCCCCTTGTACCCAATATAGCTTGCAATAAAGAGCTGGTTTGTTCTATGCTAAGCAGGGTCGTATTCCAGAAGACTTCTCCTCGATCTCTATGATGGAATACAGGGCGTTCCGGTTTCTCTGAGCCGGGGTGCCACACGTCGAGACACCATGTTTGCGAAGATAGGAGAAATATGAAGTGAGCGTGTGGGTGAGCTGGAGAAAAGAGAATGATAGCTACATGAAGGAGCATGTGAGAGAGATGGGCGTGAAAGAAGTCGACATAAAAGGGATTCAAATATTTGAATTCGAGATGATGATACATGTAATTCATACTCGAACCAAAATTGATCTATCAAACATGCATACTTATATGAATTCACGCGCATCTATGTTATTTAATATGTAGATATTATTGATCCATACATTTTGGTAGAGAACATAATTTGGTTTAAATTTTTTGGATTCAACATTTTGATTTTGAGATCATCGTATTTGTAAATCATATTATACATATAAAGGAGCAGAATTCCTTGTGCTTTTGAAAGTATATATAAAAATGATGTATATATAATTTTATTCCAATCAAAAACGGATCCTGCTCGAACAAAAATAGAATACAAACTGGATTCAAATTGGGTTGGCACGGTAAACGTGCACTCTTGATTTGCAAAAATTTGAACGAAGCTGGGAAAGTCGCAGTAACCGCCCAAAACCAAAATCTGCGAGATGGAAATAACTGCCTATCCCTGACATGCAAAGCCTATCGGCTCGATTTCTATATATTTCAATTTGGGTAGGTTTGTAATTTCACTCAGACGTGACATAACCGCCTCTCACCCGGATTCATACACGGTGGGCACCAAAACATAGTGTCTCCTCGGACGAAATCGACTCCCTCCCCGATTCATACACGGTGGGCGCCAAAAACAATCTCTTGTCGGCAAATATTCGGTGTATGCGAGATTACCATCCTATCCCCAACCGAATAATATTGTTGTGATGTAGGAAATTTTAAACGGGGGCTAAGTTTGTAAATTTCCCCGCATTTGAGACAAGCGCGCCGTGAAGACATGGTTCCCCCTTCCTCTCTCCCTCCACTTCCCCATTCATACTCTATGGGCACCAAAACACCCTCTCCACACCAGCCTCCCCCGTCCTCCTCCACCATCCCGGAGCTGATACCTTGACGACGTCGTCCATTACAAGAGATCGACCTCTCTCATCCACGGCTTTGTACCGGGATCATTCCATCCCGTCCTCTTGCTTCATTCCCGCTGTCGTGCACTATGCCCCGCCGCCACCGTCTACCCTCCTAGATATGCTTCCACGACGCCGACAGCCATCGCTACCGTAGCACCGTCAAATTCCCAGCAGATGCATACATGGCGCCACATCAGAGGCGGTACTCTTTCGTATCTGCTCAACTTATTTATCGCAACAAGAAAATAGATCGCCACTGCTTTACTCTGATTTCTTGTCCATCACTTACTTGTTAGTTGAAAGCAAACTTTGGTTGCGAAGTTGCCTTTGTCCGGTTTGCACCTTCAGACCCCCCATGGCATGCTCAACACTATACTCGCAATGCTTATGGTTTTCCCCTTTTATATTCCACACTAGTTAAAAGATTTAGACTAAATTTCAAAATTGGGTCAGTTGATTTTTGAGAGCTCGCCGGACTTCGCGAGTGCTAAGGAAGGGGCTCAGGTGGGGATTGTGGTTGTGGGAGGCAGTGGTGGGGCCTCGCCGAACGAAGAAAACTCGATGCGGGCGGGGGCGAGGGTGGGGGTGGGGTGGTAGAGGAACACAAGGGATGGGGCGGTTCAGGGGAGGGCGGGGGGTGGGGTCGGGGCCGGTAGATCGGCCGACAGCCTGTGCGGTGTTCTATATGGGAAGAATAAGAGACTAGGAAGAACAAGGGTTAGGAGACGTAGGATCTTCATCCAACCACCTGAAATGGTCGACTGACCCAAATGATAAAAGTCACGCGACTTGCATGCAGACATGCCTTTATATTCATTACCATCATCTTAGCTGCTTAGCACTGCTCCTGAATCCATCAAGCTAAACAATGTGCCACTCATAATTCCAAACTTGTTGCTCAAATACGAATCTAATATGATGCTGATATTACTAAAACAGGTAACGTTCAATTGGTCAGCTAATGTTCCAACTTTACATTCGAAAAGCATGTGCACCACATATAGAGAGACAACAAGGAGTTGCATTCTTAATGCACTCTGGTTCATCATGTGTGGGCACTGCGCAACGAACATTTTATTATCCAAAATCTGCTTGCTCTTCTTTAGCATGTTCCTCTTTCATTCTTCTTTAATAAGTACTCTCTCCATTCCTAAATACAAGTCTTTGTATAGATTCCACCATGGACTACATATGGAGCAAAATGAGTGGATCTAGAATCTAAAATGTAGCACTATACATCTATATGTGATACATAGTGGAAACCTCTACAAGGACTTATATTTTGGAATGGAGGGAGTATGATAGTAGTGCAGTATGTTCCTTGTAGTGAAGATGAGTAGGGACATTGTAGTGTGGAGGTCTATACGGTCAGTTGTGATCGGCAGTTTGAACTCTTCGGGCCTCTTTGATTCGTAGCATTTTGTAAACATAGGAATAAGAATTGTAGTGGCCTGCCCACTTGAATCCTATAAGATTAGCAGGGAAATGCGGGGAGCTGTGTCGCCTTTGAGAGTTACACTGATATTAACAGTACCACACCTTCAGTTGAAGAGAGCTGGTATTCGAATCCTTTCTAGCCGTACCGGCAATACTAGCACATATATTCCAGCAAGTTCCACTTTGCTGATTTTACTCCTGATGCTTAGGGTTTTCCCGTTATATCTACACTATGATCTGTGTAGCTGCTTTGTGTGGCACTAGCAGCAGTCCACTCTTGAAGCTAAACAACACACCAATCATATGTCCAAAGCTTACTTCTTCATATAGGAATTGTGATATGAAACTGATATTAGTTAACAAACACACATTTAATTGGTCAGGTAATGCTCCCACTTGAATTTCCAAATGCATGTGGCCACATATAGAGAGACAGCATGGAATTGCATTTCTTTGGGCGCTGTGATTCATCATGAGTGGGCAACCAACATCGTATGCAACAAAGTGAAACCTCAAGAATATGCTTCCTCTTCTGTTCTTTAACATGTTCCTCTTTTGTTATTCTGTATTTAGTACGTACAGTATGTTCCTTGTCAGGAAGGGGAGCAGGGACATCTACAGTCAATAGCTGATAGAGTTGGCCTATACGTGATCGATAGGTTTCAATTAGTAGCGGCAATACAACACTGTATTTTCTAGCCAGTTCCACTTTCCCGATTTATATATCATGGTTATGGTGTACCCCTTTTATGTACACTACGATTTGCCTAGTTGCTGTGTGCTCTTGTTATCATGGTTTGGCAATAAACTCTCTATACACTATATTATGAACCTATCATCTGCCAACTATCCTTACTTCTCGAGCCTATTTTTTTCTGTACTTGTGCCAGATTATATTAATGCACGCACCATATTACAGCACACATGAGCTCTCTCATCAGAATCCAGTGATAGCACACAAGGGTTTACAGGGGCGCCCCTATATTAGAATATCCTCCGCATTACAAATATAATCTCACTACTATTTATGTTTTCATGGTTCTCAGATATTATACGTAATTACAATGAATATCAGAATCCGCGCATCAGAAGAATATTGTGGAACACTGCAACCACTTACAAAATTGGCACCAAGGCATTGAGTGCCATTCTGGATGCAATGAAACTCATACGCTCCCCACATGTAGATTCTTGTTCTGAATATGATCCTAATGACTATTCTAACCTCGAGGAGTCAAAGGTAGATGGCCTGTCCTGTTCACCCATCAAGGTGCCTGTTCTAATTTGGCAAGGTTCTATTGATTGCACGTATCTTGCATACGTTTTCTTGCATTTCTTCTACTTTGTTGTACCGCCATCCGCTTAGTTTACTCATCATATATGTCAAGATGCCATGCCCATCCATTATCAATGCATATTCCATCTGTCATCATACCATATGTTTCCACTCAAATGTTGTTCTTGTCCATCAGACATCAAAAAGAAAGAGGGTGATTGCCGAACCTGAAGGAGCACCAGCAAAGTCCTTGAAAAATGTGGTGGTGCCAGAGAAATCGGACAACACCCCACTTATATTGTCTATACAACCAATGACACAAAATGTAGGACCGACTCCAACAGACTCTACCCATACTTCATTGGCCACACCACTAGCCCCACAACACAGGACCTGCACTCCAGCAAAAGGTATGCCGATTTCAGTTGCCATAGCACCAGCCGTACCATAGAAAAATATCACTTCAACAAAAGGTACAACAAGTCCACCGGCCGAAGACCTATCCCAACTACAGAGATGGCCAATTCCTGCAGATTGGAACTCCATTCCAGTTATTCCCAGTTTAAAATACAATGCTTTCAATGTTGTAAGGGACTACGTGCATATATACCCATCATGGGAAGATTATAGTGAAGACAAACACCATTTTCACATCTTCCTGTCCCACTTACATGTAAGTGCTATTATTCATGGTGATTATTTTCTTGTTTTCTGTTGATTGAACACATCAATGATTTACACTACATTGTTGTAAGTAGGCGAGGGTCAATCTGGATAGTCATGACGAGCAAAGCTTGCTTGCGCTCTTCAAGGAATCATTGCAGTAGTATCGGTGTTACCTAAGGAAATCACACTTGGATGGCAAGTCTATAAACGAATTTCTGGTGAAGTCTCCTATGCTAAATTTAGAAGACATTGAATGGAAAAACCTTGTTATGCACTGGTCTCGTTCCCAGGATGAGGTACTATCTATGATATCACATGACAATTTGAACTTCTGCTTTTCCGCATGTGCCTTACGGATCTTTTTTGCAGGAAATCAGCTCGAAGAAGAAATCCGGTTAAAAAAACGATAGGATATCGCAAATATGCTGCCCGCTGCTTTGCTCTTGTTAGTACCTGTTGTCCTATATCATTGTACTTGCATTCGTACATGGTTAAATATGTGATAGCAGTATGCATGATAGCTTTCTTATCAATTGTTCACTCCAAATTATCTAATCTATGTGAATGGTTACATTAGTGTAGAAGATATCCAATGCCAATGAAATTTTTTAGCTCTGCATTGTTCTTGTAAGTACCTGCTGTCCTTTATCAGTGTACTTATATTGACAGGTAGTTGTTCATGTACCATCACTCTGCAGCTTATTTTCCTTTGCTCTCCATTTTCTACACATAAGATCTATATTTACACTTACCATAAGCATGGATAACACCGATGGTACTAAAGAAGTTTAGCTCTGCATTGGTCTTGGCTATACCTTTTGCATGTATCACTGTACTTACATTTATAGCTACTTGGTTATGTAGCATCACTCTTCATCTTCTCTTATATTCTCCATTTTTTCTTATATTATGACAACTATATTTACTCTTAACAAAATGTAGAATAAAGGCAATGCTTATGAAGAAGATTCTGTGGTAAACTTGTTGAATTGCCCGCCCCATCAGCATGGACAAGGGCTTTATAGAGCCTGTCTTCACCAATAATGTAAGTTTGTCCTTCTCAAGCCTTCAAACTTTGTTGTGTATATTTTGTTAGGCATGACTACAACAGCTGTTTATTTTTGGTGTTTGCATCAAATTGCATGTTTAAAGTTTATTATGTAGTTCATAAACAAATGTTTGTCCTTATCAATTTAAGTTTTCAGTTGTACAACCAAGTTCCTTCTTCATACCATGTAAATTAAACTATACAGAGCAAGTGATCTTCTTTTGCACAACATGTATGCTTCTGTTCTTGATCCGTAATCCAGTGGTGTGGTGAAACATGTATGCTTCTGTTCTTGATCTTCTTTTGCCATATTCTGCAATGTCTTAACTATGAAAAATGTCATATCATTCTACTATTATTTAAACCATATCTTTATTTGCCAATCTGAAACGGGGTAAATTGACAACACACTAACCATTGATACTTATGAGTTCTTGATCTGTAATCCAATGGTGTCGTGAAGCTGCCAACTCCTTCACAAAGTCATTTCTTGCCATGCCTTAACCTGAACAATTCCATATTGTGTTAATGCTAATTTAAATTGTGTCACTTTATTCGTCAGTAATAAATGTGATGAATTGTCAGCACTGATACTTATATGTGCAAAACCTATCATCTGTCAGCTTGTTTATCTTTCAGAGTGAGGAGGATATAACTAGCAAACAAGCACAGTCTCATCAGCTTGCTCAGCTCCTTGCGCTGCAGCTCCCGAGCAGGGCTAACCTTTCTTGAACTCTATTGAAGTGCTGTCGGTTTTGTATATTATTTTGTCGGCGTGTTTATTTGCACTGGTGGCAATCTTTGATGCCTAGTATATGTAATCTGCTGTCTACTTGTGCTTTATTATCATAGCGGCGAACTTTGATGACCAGTGGATGTAATATGTCGTAATTTCTTATTGTATACTCTAGGTTTTTTCTTATTCACGATGCTACAGTTATTTTACTGTATATATATATATATCCTGTCTTCGCAGTAAACCGGCCAAACCATAATATTACAGTACATAATCGGACCATCGTGCAAATGACTACATAATTGGTCCGCTAACAGGACAAAATGTAAAATGGCCCACTAGTAGATTCGGGCCTTTAATAGGCCGAGTAAATCGCCGACCCTATTTTCGCAAGAAAACTCAATGGGCTTTTAGGAGGCTGAAAAGTAGGTTAGGCATGAAATGTGTCGAACAGCTCACGGGCCGGCAGCAGGCCGAAATAGACCCCGGCGCATCATTGTGCCAATCACATCACGAGCCGTTAATAGGCCAAAATTGTCTCGATCCTTGTAGTTTGGCCCAACTATATGAGAGGCTTTTAACAGGCTGAAATAAATATAGGGCCTAAATGTTAAACAGGCCTTTAACAGGCGGAAAATAATATCAGGCCGAATTACTAAATGGGCCTTTAGCAAGTTGACGGGCCGAATCTGATATGGGCCATAATTTAGCCCAAAGCCTCTTAAAGGGCCGAATCCGATCTGGGCCGTAATTTGGCCCAGAACGTGGTAGGCGTTTAATGGGCCGGATCTCATATGGGCCTTTATTAGGCTCGGAACATGGCAGGCTGTTAATGGACCGGATCAAATATGGGCCAACATTTGGCCCAAAACATGGCAGCCTGTTAACGGGCCGGCCCACTAGTGTCCTCATAATCTTGTGGGCCTTTAGCTGGGCCGGCCCATTATGGTCGGCGAAATCTCATGGGCCTTTAGCTGGGCTGGCCCATTATGGTCCGCAAAATCTTGTGGGCCTTCAGTTGGGCTAGCCCATTTAATCTATATGGGCCACTTTTGGGCCAGTCCACGTGTCAACATATCATAGGCGCATCTCGCCCACTGGATGAGTGACACATGTGCCAATGCGGAGCTGACACGTGGTTCCGTCGGCCAATGAGAATTTTAGACATGGAAAATCGGCATTGGTCGTGGCTGTTAGCGGGTTATCGGATCCAAAACCGGACCCGATAGCTTAACGACGACCAGTTATGATGGATGCCACGTGTCGGTCACCCTTGATGAAAGCACTTCCATGACGCGGCATTTATTGTCATGGAAGTGAACACTTCTGTGATGATAATTTTGTTAATGTCATGGAACACTTCTACGATAGCACAGGTATGACTATCTTGATTCTTTCATAAATTTGACATGGATGTACATGCATGATAGAAAACATGACCTACTGTGACAAACATGTATCATCACGGAAGTGTATTTTTTTGTAGTATGAAGGCCTGTCGACGACTAGTGAAAATTAAGGCCCAACATGCATTTCGGCCTGCTAAAGGCCCATGGTTTCTTCTGATCCGTAATAAGCCAGCAGAATATTCAGCCTGTTAATGGCCCAATGCTACATGGGCCAAACTAAGCGCTTGGTCCACAAAAGGCCCAACTAAAATTTGGGCCGAATATAGGCCAGAGTAAGCTGTGGGCCTGGCACAAAGTGTGAAGGCCCGAATGGCCATTCGGGCCCAAGAAAGATGCAGGCTAGCCCAATTGTGGCCCGCTAAAAACTAGGCCCGTTAGAGGCAAATGTTTCAGCCCGGTAGACTACATCAGATTTTTTTCAGATAGCGAATGATGGTAGAAACTAGTAGGAATTAAGAACAAACCTACTCTATAGAATAAAGAAATTATGGCATAGTAACTTAGAATAAACCTACACTATACAATAAAGGATTTATGGTATATTACATCCACTTGGCATGAAGTTCGCCACCAGTGATCATAAAGCGCAACGAAGAAGCAGATTACAGAAATTGGGCACCATTGCAACATAACAAAATAATACTGAACCGAGACCACTTCCAAGACAGTTCAAGAAGGGTTGGCCTTGCGTGTGAACTGCAGTGCTAGCTGCTGAGCAAGGCTGTGAGACCGACCTAGCATGTCGGTCATAGCTTCTAGGTGTGGTTGTTTAGCAATGAGGTTCTCATTGGTGTTCTCTGCAATCTTTCTTAGAGATAGGACTTCAGGTCAAAGTTGAGTTACAGAATGCCTTTCTGCTAGAACTTGGGACTGAAGAAGTTGAACTGATTCAGACAGCGAATTCTGTGAGCTTGTCTGACTGCTAGTCTCAAGTAACTTGAACACTGCATCAAGACAAGACTTTGGGGTTGTCTCGCTATCTTAAAGATGTTTTTCCTTCTTTACTGCAATATATGTTGGGTTTGTCTCACATCCTTCAGCAGACTTGTGCATGCCAGCAGGCATATTACCCTGAAACAAGTAGAGAGATGACATGTTTTGCATGTGTATAAACAAAGAAGATAATTTTGCTGTCAATTCCATCCAATTTCAAATTATAAAATAAAGAGTAAGTTTAAAATATCATTAGCATAATTTGGCATTGTTCATAATGCGGGGAGCTTCACCACACTACTGGATTAACATGTCAACATAACAAGCATAGATGAAGGGCAAGGACAATCATTCTATCTATTTTGTTTAATGTGCATGACATGTTGTTCATATCATCAGCCACATCAGTAAGATAAAACATATAAAAAAGGAGATGACAAGGTGCAAACGTGGGCTGCTTCACTACACACTGGATTATAGATCCACAAAAGCAAGCATACATATAGGGAGTATTGAGTAATGTGCATGGTATGAATAAGGAATTTGGTTTCACAAGTAAAACTTGGAACTTACGGTTCTTGCGAACATGCATTTTGATAGAAACAGCAAACTAAACAGCAGTAAAGTATAGGGAGTATGAGAAAATTAAATAGCAATTGAGGATAAAGGCTTTAGAAGGACTGACTTACATTAACTGTTAACACCGGCTTTATAATGCCCTTCTCCATGTCAAGGGAAGGATAACTTAAGAGTTTCAGCACAAAATCTTCTTCACAAGCATTGCCTGTACTCCACATTATGTAGAGAGTAATTATAGATATGATAATACTGGAAGGGATAGATGATAATGAAGATAAGATGCAGATTGATGCTACATAATCAACTACCAATCCCTGGAAGTACAAGCGTTATAGGACAAAATGTACTGAGAAGAGCAATGAGCTACACTTCTGCACTGGCATTGTCTGTGTATTCAACTTTTTGGTAATATTAAATATAAATCTGATATTTTTTAGTAAATGTTGGGCGAGGGAGATAAGTTGCGTAATGCTACACAATGAACCAATCCCTCTTCCCATAATACAAGAGTGTTTTGAACACTAGTGTACTGTACAAAACGTTCTTATATTATGGGACGAAGGGAATAGTTGTTAATGTAAGTACAGTGATAGACGACATTCAGTCCTTACAAAAGGACTGCAGAGCTAAACCTCTTCAAAAGCATTGGGTTGATTCTAAATTTAGTGTGCAGTATAGTTGCGAGATTCTGTTGTCCCTTGAGAATGAATGTTCTTCTGCTAACAGTTTTCGTACATGTGAGATGTTAAGGCAAATGTAGAAATGTTGTTCAAATTGTGATGTGATACCATAGACAGTACCTTATGCTGTAGTCGAGACCAATGTGTAACAACATTATCCAGTCACTGCAGATAAATGTAGCACCAAAGACTTTACAGAAATTTCGTTTAGAGGCCTGCCATCGAAGTGCGCTTGCCTCAGTTACGAACGATACTTCATCAACGAGTGCTTGAAAAGCGCAACCAACCCTTGCTCGCCTTGAAAATCTAGTTTGGTCCTCGCCTATTTAAAAGAATGAAATCTTGTGTCTTCTGTCATCAGAAACATATGCAGTAATTACCATGAATAACATTACTACATTACTTACGCGTAAGTTGCGGAGGAAGACTGGAAATTGTCCTATGTCTGCGGTATAATCTTTCCATGAAGGAAAGATGCGCACAAATTTCCTGACAACAATATAAGCTTCTTCTTCTAAACTGGGAAGAAATGGAACAGGGGTCCTATTTGCTGCAATTGGGGCTCTCTTTGGTTCGAAAAGGGATTTGGCAACTAGATTTGGTGTACTCTTTGCTGGAATGGGGTTTTTGCGTTGTAGAGCTAGTTCTATGTCAACTGGCATCATCATACTGTTTGCTGCAGTTGGGGTCTGCTGAGTTGGGGCATCAGAAATGACAAGTGTAGTAGGACTAGAGTCTACTAGAGTTGGGGTGTTTTGTGGGTCAGGTGATATTGCAACTACACCTAATGGGCTATTTGATTTTATCAGGTGTCACTACCTTCTCCAAATACTTTGCTCATGCTCCTCCAAGATCAGCAATTACCCTCTTCCTTTCGAACGTCTGATACACAAGAACATCATTTGAATGTATAAATATGGCATGACGACAGATGGAATGTGTACTAAAAATGGATAGGCAGGGCATATTCACATACACGATGTGTAGACTAAGCTAATGGTAGTCCAACAAAGTAGAAGCAATACAAAGCATCAGTTGCAAGATATGTGCGACCAATATAACCTTGGAAAGTTAGAGCAAGCACCTTGATGGGTTAATAAGATAGGGCATCTGCCTTTGACTACTCCACTAGGGAGCTACATTGACTTAGGTCTCCCTCTAGCTCAGAATCACTCTTAGGATCATATTCTGAGCATGAATCTGTAGGTGGAGAGCGTTTGCATTGCATTGCATCCAGACTTGATTTCAGTCCCTTAATGCCAAGTTTGATAGCCATGGCATTGTTCTGCTTTATTCTTTTCATGCGCGCATGCTCATAATCATTATGATGCTGTTCAGAATTTGAGATTCATGAAAACATAAAAAGTAGTCAGATTATCTATGGAATAAATTGCAGATTCAACTCAAAGAGTGTCTCCCTATAAACCCCTGCATATGCAAAGTTCACCCCCCAACCGTGCTGACCAGACCACACATAGAAATACAAACCTCTTATGTCTCTATAACAGGCAGACACACATTTCAAAACTGAAGTAGGAACATTAGAATCATATCAAATTCGTATTTGAACAAATAAACTAAGGAATTATGAGTGGCATAATGTTTAGCTTCAAGGGTGGAGTGCTGCTAGTGTGACACAAAGCAAGTAGGCAGATTATATTCCATGTAAAAAATCGTAGCCTATGTAAAAGCTGGAAATGACACTTTCTTTCTATACAATGCAGTGTTCGTTGCCCACACATGATGGAAGAGATCACACAGAGAAATACTATTCACTCATGTCTATGGTTCCAGTATTTTGAAACAGGGTGGTCCAACCTAAAGGAATATTTACAACAAATATGACAAGGGAAGCATAGATGTAGTGAATCAATCATTTACTTGTGAGCTTACAAGGACAAGTATGCAGAATTGTAACTACAGTAAGAGACTGTCCAAAATATGAATCAAGAAGTTTGTCTAGCACTTATTGTTTGCAACTAATCGACATGAATAATTGGATATCATATCGAATGAGTAAGAAAGACAAGTAAAATTGTCAACAAACCTGGCCTGCAGTAGTAATTTGGGTCAATGTCACTACGACCAACAATCCAAAATGACTAGTGTCTGTTCCTAGGGCCGGATTTTTGAAACCCTGTGTACTTTACAGGTACTAAAGATTACTGAAATACATCTGAACCATGAAGTGTAGGTAGCACTCAGCACACAACAAACCTTAATTACAGTCCTGCCTAATGAGTAATGAATTAATTATAAAATGGGTGATGAGGAGTGGTTGTTGAGTGTTGAGGACGTATCTCAGGATAAATCGGGTTCGCTTAGTGGGTCCTTTACACCTGAGCCCTGAACGGACTGGGAAGGTAGGCACGGCGGCACACCTGGGTAACGGTGACACTTTTGGGCGAGCGGCTCCTGACCTCCTGTTAGCCCGGCGTCTCCTCCTAGAGTCATGCCGTCCGGGGACGGCAAGACAGCGACGAGGCAGGCGGCTGGAGGCGAGTAGAGATCGGAAGCACGCAGTAGAACAGAGGGGAATCGAGGCCTGGGACGACCCAAAATCCCAGGGTGGGCCACGGCCCACCGTGGGCATCCTGTAGAGATACACACACGAGCGGCGAACTTGCATTTTAGAAACTAAATTAGGAACATTTAGCTGACCAATTAAATGACTCTATTTTAATAATATCACATTCGTATTTGAACAACTAAGCTTGTCTAGCTTGATGGGTGGAGCAGTGCTATTATGACACGAAGCACGTATGTTGATTGTATAGTGATCATAAAAGGGGGAAACCCTAAGCATTTTTTTGAGCAAAAGAGGGCTTCCCATCCGATTTCTATGAAAGAAACCACCATGGAACCAACATGATCAATTAAACCCTAATCATGATCAATTAAAGCCTATTATGACTGTGCCATGGCAGATTCAAAGCTACAAACTGGAGAAATGCTATTTAGCATCCATTGTTTGCTTCCAACTAAGAACTAAATTCTAAGAGCTGAAAAGAAAGTACAGTAACCAAGTTACGACCTATTTTTTGGTTGAGATCAAAAAGTTGAGGAGATATGAAGTACCGTTGAGTGCTATCGGTGGCATTGAAGCAGATCTGCGACGGTACATGAGTGCATCGGGGGATAAGTCCCGTTGAGGATTAAGAGAAGGTCGTGTGAGCGGCCCCGGCAAAGAGGACGACGACGCCGATGAAGCGAGAGGACGTGGTGCAAGGCACTTGGTCCGTCACCGTCGATGAGAAATGTCCATCTCTAGCAGTGAACAACGCAGTCTTGGTAGGTGCTCTGGCATGGTGGAGGACGATGGTGATGGATTGGGTGGAGGACGGCGGCGATGGATGGGGTGGTAGACGGAGGAGGCTGGTGTGGGGATGGTGTTCTAGCGTGGACGGTGTATGAATGGGAAAATGGAGGGATAGGTACGGGGAACCATGTTTTTGGGACGCGCCTGTCTAAAATATGGGAAAGTTACGAACTTAGCCCCCGTTTAAAATTTGGACGTCTCTTCGGTTGGGGATAGGACAGTAATCTTGCATCTCGCAAATATTTGCGCAGAGCGATTTCGAGCGAGGAGAGGGTGTTTTTGTGCCCATGGTTGGCGCCCACAGTGTATGAACGAGGCTGACAGATATGGCAGTTGTGTCACGTCTGAGTGAATTTACAAACCTTCCCCCAATGAAAATATTTGCCTACATCGATTTCGGCCAAGTCGAGTTTGTTTTGCCGCCCATCGTGTATGAATGGGGAATTGGAGGGAGAAACAGAGGTCTTTCGGATGAGCTTGAATCAAATGTGTTTTGCCGCCCCTATTTAGCGCCCACCGTGTCGAAATGGACTCAGAGGCGGCCATGTCACGTCTAATTGAAGTTACTAACCTACCCCTCTTGAGAGTAGTGGAAATCGGGCTGATGGATTGTCCATGTAAGGGGTAGACAGTAATTTCCATGTCCCAAACACTTGGCTTTGGGCAGCCGACATGGGAGTGGACATTTTGCCGCTTCTTTTGAATTTTGGGTTAATAAGCATCCACATTTACCCTGGCAACTAAATTCGAATACATTTTGTATTCCTATACGAATATTTATAAATCATTCTATTTGTTTTTATATGTCTTCAAAAGCACGACAAAGATGTATTCCACTGCCATATATGAATATGATTTACAAATGCCAATACTCGAATTCAGAAGCTAGAATCCAGTTTAAAATGAATTCGAATATTTGGAACACTTTATGTCCAACTCAAATGTCACACGTAGCATAATGTGTACTCCCATTTAGATATGTACACAAGCGATGTACCAAGATTCAAATAACGAGTCAATCAACCAAGAATGTACATAGCTAACAGACATATAAACACTTATAGAGTATATGGATCAATAGTACCAAGCCAGGCCGCTGTACTTTTTTTTGCTTGAAGAGCATCTTTTTTTAGCATAGCTAGTACACCATCTTGGCCCTTTCCGATGCATGCCACTTATGGTCCATCTATAATACTATTATTGTTGAATGCACATTCAGCTCGATTGGCATATTTGTAGGTCTGGCACAACAATTAAAATAAAAATTCTCCGAGTCTTATCAATTAATACAGACTTGTTCTCAAATAAAATTACAAACCAAAAAACAAAAAACAATTATTACATGATCTCTAAAACAATTGGTTTGATTGATTACATGAGCAAACAACACAAAGGTTATTCAACGATGGAAAGAATATTTCACCTATTATTTACCAAGTGGGAATTCAATTTCCTTTTTTCCTTCAGGACCTTAGCAATGCGGTCAGTCTCAACTTGCTTCGTTTTGAAATCCACCAAATATTTAATGGTTGTCTTGAGTACTGCTTGTGATTGTGTTCTTTGCTTCCTCAACATGTCAACTTCATCTCTAAGTGCAGAAGCAGAATCTCTTTCTACCACTAGTTTAGCCTCTAGAGCATCAGGAGTTGGCAATTCATGATGCACGATTGGGCTGGTGCCATTGCTGTGGGATGATACAATGTCCATGGGGACCTCGCTCTGGGAGTTAGCAAAACATCTCAACTGGGAGTTATAATAGCAAACCAGTTAAACAAACAAGGAATTAAAGAGTTTCAATTAGATGCTGAAAAGTAGTTATTAACATCATTGTAACCGGTTGTTGTAGCAGCAAAGTAGTTAAACAAACAAGTTTTGCAACAGGTACCTGTTGTGGCATTGGAGTTTCTCTTGGATCCTGAAAAGTTGAGTAGTTAGTAACTTGATTAGAGCAACAAGTTACATTAGCAAAACTGTTACACAAATATATTTTTGAAAATGTAGCTGATGTGCAATTGGACTTCCAATTGGATCCTAAAAACATGAAGTTGGTAAGATGATTACAGCAACAAGTTACAGCAGCAAACCAGGTAAACAAGGAAGTTTCTGAAAACATACCTGTTGTGCGAACAGAGTTTCAGTTGGATCTTGCAAACTTGAATGTTAGCAATCAATAAATAAAGTTGTGCAAGAGCCATAAGAGACTAACATCAAACTAGTAAAACTAACCAGTTTTGGCAACGTATTTAATTACACATGAACTAGTAAAACTAACAAGTTCTTGGCAATGTAGTAAAGTAATAAGTCGGTACCGTTTACCAGCAACACAAACATCTATAAATTTCTTTGGTGTAAGCAAAATGATTCCAACACATATATAAGTTAAAAAGGCTGTGTCCCTCATATAAACCTGATAGTTGTCTATCTATGAGCATGCAAACATTACTAGTGCTACAAGTGATAACAGCAAACCATTTAAACAAACAGGGTATAAGAACGTAAATTACACGTGAATTCGGGTGCACCCTAGAAGTACATATGACCAGCTATCTACGTTCTTAAGTAGCTATTTAAGTTCAGGCAAACAGGTAATTCTTAACAGTAAGTATCAAACACATAGATAGGCGCACTCTATAATAGGATTAACAAGCTATGTCATTATGTAATTAGTGGAAATCTAAATTAAGCCAAGCAATGTAATTGAACAATTTTGCAGTAAGTGGCTAACAAAAATTCCGAGAAGCAGGTAGCTAAACTTACGTTAGCTCTTTGTACAGGCACACTACAACTTCTTTTTCGCTTACAAGGTTCTACGAAGGAGTCCATGGCATCAATTGCTTGGATACGCAGTCCCAATACTTCTTTCTTCCCACACTGCATTGGTAAGTCGAATGATTAATCTGGTAAGATGGTGTGTCCTTGATATGTTATACGAGGACGTGTAGTCAGACTAGTTGTAACCACACACATCACTCTGGCTTTTACTGTATATTTCAAGTGATTACATTTGGCGTATCGAGATCTACGCAATCTACAATAGGATGAAAAGACTGGCATCCTACACATTATTGGCAAACTCGGTTCATAGAAACAAGCAATTCAACCATTCTATGGGTAAATCAAAAGCGCCACTGGAATATTTTTCACTACCCCAATCATACACGCAAAAAGGGGCAACGCCACAATAGGGGCTGGTATGGGTGGCCGCCTCGGGTGGCTGGAAAGTGTGCACCTAGTTTGATTCATCCAGGTTGGCCCACGCTAGTTTTGTTAGTCTCAACGCACGAGTAGGCAATGTATAAAATGAAGAAAAACTTTTCAATTCAGATGGTCCAATAACGTAAGTGCAAGGCAGGCCCTATAGCAGGCTCGCAGCAAAAATGAGTGCCTCCCATATCGATCGATACAGGAAAAATCCCAATTCGTTGGCTCCAACCTTTAGTATGGTTCGCTCCTAACCTAGTCATCGCTGGACAGATCGACACAACAGTTCCTCGCGGCCTCATTGGAGGGCGGTCGCCGGGCTTCAAGCGAATGGAAGGACAAGAAGATGAAAATCCAAACCTAGGTGTAGCCTGCGTTGTTACGCCCTCTATGCGGCTATATCTCCCACGTGCCGAAGCACGACTTAGAGGCATAACCGCATTGAAAGAAATGTCGCAAGTGAGGTAATCTTCGCAAAACAACCCATGTAATACATAAGGGAAAGAGATACATAGTTGGCTTACACTCGCCACTTCACACAATACATGAATAAGGCATTAGATCATCCAGATACAATCAAGGTCCGACTATGGAACCAAAATAAAAGAAGACTACCGCAATGCTACACAGATCCCCGATCGACCCCAACTGGGCTCGACTACTGATCAACTAGAACAAAACAACACAAAGGACAAGATCTTCATCGAGCTCCTCCTGAGCTAGGTTGCGTCACCTGCTCGGTAACATCGGCACCTGCAAACTTGATTTGGAAGTGTCTGTGAGTCACGGGGACTCAGCAATCTCACACTCTCGCGATCAAGACTGTTTAGGCTTATAGGTAAGGAAAAGGTATGAGGTGGAGCTACAGCAAGGGACTAGCATATTTGGTGGCTAACATACGCAAATGAGAGCGAGAAGAGAAGGCAAAAGCACGGTCGAACAACTATGATCAAGAAGTGATCCTAGAACAACCTACGTCAAGCATTACTCCAACACCGTGTTCACTTCCCGGACTCCGCCGGAAAGAGACCTTCATGGTTACACACGCAGTTGGTGTATTTTAATTAAGGTCAACTTCAGGTTTTCTACAACCGGACATTAACAAATTCCCATCTGCCCATAACCGCGGGCACTGCTTTCGAAAGTTCATAACCCTACAGGTGTGTCCCAACTTAGCCCATCACAAGCTCTCACGGTCAACGAAGGATATTCCTTCTAGCGGGAAGACCCGATCAGACTCGGAATCCCGGTTACAAGACATCCTCGACAATGGTAAAACAAGTCCAGCAAGACCGCCCGATGCGCCGACATCCTGATGGGAGCTGCACATATCTGGTTCTCAGGGCAACACCGGATGAACACTACGTACAGCTAAAACCAGCCCTCAAGTTTCCCCGAGGTGGCGCCGCAAGTGGATCTGTTTCGGACCAACACTTAGACAAGCACTGGCCCGGGGGGGAGGGTTAAAATAAAGATGACCCTTGGGCTGGCCTAACCCAAAGGAAAAAGGCTAGGTGGAGAATGGTAAAACCAAGGTTGGGCCTTGCTGGAGGAGTTTTATTCAAAGTGAACTGTCAAGGGGTTCCCATTATAACCCAACCGCGTAAGGAACGCAAAATCCGGGAACATAACACCGATATGACGGAAACTAGGGCGGCAAGAGTGGAACAAAACACCTGGCATAAGGACGAGCCTTCCACCCTTTACCAAGTATATATATGCATTAATTAGATAAGAGATATTGTGATATCCCAACAAGATATCCATGTTCCAACATGGAACAAGCTCCAATCTTCACCTGCAACTAACAACGCTATAAGAGGGGTTGAGCAAAGCGGTAACATAGCCAAACAACGGTTTGCTAGGACAAGGTGGTTAGAGGCTTGGTTCAACAATATAGGAGGCATGACAAGCAAGTGGTAGGTATCGCAGCATAGGCATAGCAAAAGAGCGAGCAACTAGCAAGCAAAGATAGAAGTGCTTTCAAGGGTATGGTCATCTTGCCTGAAATCCCACAAGGAAGAAGAACGAGTCCATGAAGAAGAAAAACGGACGTAGTCGAACGGGTCCTCACAAACGCGATGTAATCGGAACCAACCCGAAGAAGCAACACCGGAAAGAAGCACACAACATAGTAAACAAACAACACACGAACATGGTATGATATGCGGGATGCGGTATGTGATGCATATGCATGATTTGCAAAGGAATGATTGAACCTGACTCAACTTGGAAATCCAAGAGTGCCACTGGAAAGGTGAGGTCATTTCGGTTGAAATTGATATAAAGATCACCGGAATCGGATGCACGGTTTGGAAATGGCAAGCAAAACAAATATGGCACCGGTCTGCGATAATCAGCAAGTAGCCATCTAAATGCGTCAAGATAAATATGCTACAGCACTCAAACATAGCAACAAAATACATGGCAGGGATCCACTCATTATGCTTGACAAAAGATGAACACTGAGCTACGGCTAATTCATCCATTAACAGATTCAAACAAGCATGGCAAAAGGGCAAATGATAACAGGTTTCAGACTTAGTGAAATTAACAGCAAATCAGGAATTTATCATCAGGAAGCAATCTTTAGAGCATGAAAACTACAAGCTACAGGAACTTAAAATGGCAAAGCAAGCCATGGCATGAAGCTACTCAAAGCACTTAACAAAAGTCCCTTAGTGATCTTGAGCCAAAAGGGATCAGAACATACAATTGCAAGCATGTGAACATGGCAAAAACATAACCAGATTCAGACTTAGTGAAAAACTGGAGCATGCAAACAGATCTGAAAAGTAGGCATGTTTACGAGCTCGATGCACTCACTACAGAGCATGGCATGACAATCTAAGCATACACTCATCAAGAAGACATGGCATAGAAGCTATACATGGCAAGAACAACATCATAGCATGCACGGATCAATAGCAACATCCTCGGCAAAATCGCTAAACAAGTTAACAATCTGCCAGGAACATTTTATAGCAAAAGTAGAGCTCGATTGACTCCAGCTCGGGTACTCCATAATCGCAAACAAAGACATGGATGGATAGAGCACCACAATGTTAACAAAACATCCTTACTGATCATCCTCAAAAGAGGCACGGATCACTAGGAAACAACATGAACATATGGCATAAAGACAAAAACAGGACAAGGACTTAGTGAAATTCTAAGTCCCTGAAATCAGCGTTAACGATTAAGCTACTTTGAAAGCCTGTGCTAGTCACCACAAATATCACAAAAATACATGGCAAGCACCCCTGTAAATATGGCATGGCATATAACAAAACACATGTAGATCTTAGGATCACAGCATGCACACATTAATCATGGCAAAAATGACAAAATGCCATTTGCTGAAACAGATCTGACAAATTACTCACATAGCCATCTTCCAACGAAATTTCGGGCATCAAGATGAGCTCAAATGAAAATGATGCAATGAGATGAAATGATGTACTCGTTGAGACGAACATTTTGATATGCTACACGCACGAATCGGAGCTACGGATGCAGAGTTATGACATGATGAAGGAGGCATAAAAAATATAGCAGATCTGGGACTTAGCCATATCACCTCACGGGAAAAGTCAACCCGGGACGAGGAGATCCGGGACGGGAAGATCCGGATCGGGATGAGGTGCGTTTGGATCGAGGGAGTGGTGGATCTCATCCCACTCCCCGGATGGGATCTGGCCGGAGCTCCGGCGAGGACGGGCTCGAACTCCGGCGACAAGGCGGCGCCGGCGACGAAGATCCGGCGAGCTAGGCAGGGCGGCGCGGCTGCGGGCAGGAGGCCGGTGGCGGACCCCGGGAGGCGAGGCGGCGGCGCCATGAGGCCGGTGGCGGACCTTGGGAGGCGAGGCGGCGGCGCCATGAGGCCGGTGGCGGACCTCGGGAGGCGAGGCGGCGGCGTCATGGCTTCAGGCGGTGGGGTGCGGGCTCCGCGGCGGCGCGCCTGGGCCTCGGCGGCGCTCGGGAGTGGCCGGGGCGAGGCGCGAAGGCGGCGCGCGAGCAAGGCGGCGGGGAACGGTGGCCGGCGGCGAAGGTCCAGCGATGGAGGTGGCGGCTGACGGGCGGCGCAGCGTCTCGGGCACCCGGGCGGTGCGGGCGGCGAGATCCGTGCCGGGCGGGCCGCGCCTGGGCCCGCAGGGCCGTGGCGGCAGAGGTGAGAGAGGAGCCGGCAGGATGAGGTGGCGAGGCGTGATTGGAGGTGGGAGGCGGTAGTGATGACGTGTCGCGACGTGATTCGCCGGAGTGAGGTGGCGACTGGACGCGTTCGGCGGGCGCGGACATGTCCAGCGGCGTGCGGGGAAATTTTTAGGGTTTCAACTGCGCGAATTTCGGAGGGGATCACATATTTATAGGTAGAGGGAGCTAGGAGAGTCCAAATGAGGTGCGGTTTGCGTCCACGCGATCGTGATCAAACGCTCTAGATGATGGAAGAGGTTTAGGTGGGTTTTGGGCCAAATTGGAAGGGTGTTGGGCTGCAACACACACGAGGCCTTTTCGGTCCCTCGGTTAACTGTTGGAGTATCAAACGAAGTCCAAATGGCACGAAACTTGAGAGGCGGTCTACCGGTAGTAAACCAAGGCCGCATGACAAGTCTCGGTCCAATACGAAAATGTTTAACGACTCCACACGAAAAGAGGTAGAAAGGAACGCCGGATGACATAGGAGCGCCGGATTGCAAAACGGACAACGGGGAAAATGCTCGGATGCATGAGACGAACATGTATGCAAATGAAATGCACATGATGACATGATATGCAATGCATGAGACGCAAGCAATGACAAGGCAACAACAGCAAATAACTGGAAGACACCTGGTACATCGGTCTCGGGGCGTTACATGCGTGGGAGGCAGCGGTGGCAGCACGGGCATGTCATCGAGCTTGCGCAAATGGACAGTCACAGCTTGCAAGAGTAGCATGTGCAACGAGCAGATACATCACATCCCTGATTAGATCTAATTCAACTATTCAATTTTTGGCCAATAGTTAAACCTGGCGGTGTTGTAAAACTGCTTGTATGTATCTAATTTCTGCTTATTTGTGCTTAATAGGGAATCTATGAGAAAATGAAACCAATTTCTACTTATTTTATAACTCTATAGCGACCAGACCTCAAACAGCCTGATCTCTGTGCTCTGTTGTCATCCCTGGATCAGTAATGCTGACCCCACACAGTACTCAGAGGATCTATAATAGAGTAGCAATCACACACTTATTACATCGAGTGTCTCAAAAGAGGGCTTATTACAATAAGTATGGCTTAACGCCATCTAATAACGATAACAGCGGAAGGCTTGGAAGATAAGTGAGTCCATTAACTCCAACGGCATCACTGAGTATAGGACCACGACCTAAAAACTCCTTAATCGTTGTCTAAAAAGTCTGCAACATTAACGTTGCAGCCCGAAACGGGTCAGTACGTGGAATATGCTGGCAAGGTAACACATAGAGAGTAATGGAATGAACTAGCTATAGTATATGCATATTTGGCTGGTGGAAGCTCTATCTTACAGTTTTGCGTAAAGACAATTTTTCCCTACTTCAAAGGAATAAATTTAATTACTATCATGGTGGTTGTTAAACATTGAGAATGGTTGACAGCATTCTCAATACCAATTAAGCATCATCATTAAACATAACCCAACAAAATTAATTTAGAGTAACATGTTGAGATTCACATGATAATCCAAGTACTAGATACTCAAGATGTCCATAACCGGGGACACGGCTAACCATGATGAGTTTATTACACTCTGCAGAGGTTTGCGCACTTTTCCGCACAAGACTCGATCGCCTCCGTTTGGTTTCTCGCACTACATGGTGTTTGAGAGGACGGATGACCGAGACATAGTCTTTCAAAAGCGCTAGCACCTTACGATGGGTAGACCGTACCACCTACATCCCCTACATCTGCTAGTCTACCACTGTAAGGGTTCGCACGACTTAGTCAACTATGCTAGAGCCCATAATAGCTTGTGGCTGCACACGGAAGTTTCTAGTATGAATAGTCTCATGATCCCGTTGAGCCTGGGTGGCGGTCCAAAAGAAAACAGGCAACTCCTGGAATACCCAGGTGCCTCAATCCACCCAGATGTGTGTTTAAGTCGCCACCTTAGATAACCATTAATTAACAATCTCACATCTGTCATGGATATCACTCACCCAATCCACGTCTACTAGCATAGCATGGCATAATAAGCAAACGTAGAAGTAACTCCCAAAGGTTTGATAATAAACAGGTAATAGGTACTACCTCATCTACTTCCCATCCCACAATTCAATTAGATCCTACTCATGCAATGTGTGAGGATTGATCTAATGTAATAAAACTGGGTAGTAGAAAAGGTATGACCAAAGTGTTACTTGCCTTGCTGATGATCCGCGAAACCTAACGATTCGAAGTAACAGGCGGCGCACTCCGGGTATTCTATCGCTGACAAACAAACAAGCATACAATAAGTACTCATCTAATGCACGGGTAAAACTCAAATAAGAGATCTAACCAGAAGGTTCAACTTAAGAACTCCGATTGGCAAAAAGAATCAAATCGAACGAAGCAACGAAAGTCAAACGGCGAAAGAAAACAACTTCGTTCTACTAATCTGGATCTAGGGCAAATTTTATAGTAGCAAAAACTTGTTTAAGTTGGTTAAATGGATAGAGGGTTTCGAGACGAATCCCTAGGCGCTTGAATCGCTAGATTCCGATAAACGAGCAAAAATTTATACTAAAACGAAAATCGGATCAGGAATCGCGATCAAAAAAATCGCGGATTTAATCCGAGAAAAAGAAAAATGCCGAACGCCGATTTTTTTCAGCACGGAAAACGAGGCGCGACGAACCTTGGGTGGCGGGATCATCGGCGGCGGTGGCACGCGCGAATCGAGGCGGGGCTGATGGGCTGGGGCGGCTCGGGGCGATGCTATTTAAAGGATGCCCCCGGGCAGTGTCCCGCTCGGGTACGGCCCGAAGTCGGTTCGTTTTTTTAATTATTCCGCTCAGAAGAAAAAAATAAAAAGAAATACTAAACGGACTCCAAAAATTCCGAAATAAATTTTCACGGGCTTCTAAAATCAAGCCACACAAGGTGAACATTTATTTGGGCCCTAAATGCAATTTTGAAAAACGCACATTTTTCCTAAATTCAAATGAAACACCGAAAAACTCCGAAATAAAATCTTATTTGATTTTTTATTAAATCCTCAATATTTCTTTATTTTGGGAAAGTCATTTTATTCCCTCTCTCATATTTTTGTAATAGAAATAATTGATGATAAAATAAATAAAATCAAATGATCCTATTCTCAAAATTTGAGAAAACTGAAATATGAAAATAACGAAATCCCCAACTCTCTCCGTGGGTCATTGAGTTGGGTAGAATTTCTAGGATCAACCAAAATGCAAAAAAATGATATGCATGATGATCTAATGTATAACATTCCAAATTGAAAATTTGCGATGTTACAAACCTACCCCCCTTAAGATGAATCTCGCCCTCGAGATTCGGGTTGGCTAGAAAATAGGTGAGGGTGGTCTTTGAGCAAATCTTCCTCTCGTTCCCAGGTGGCTTCATCCTCCGTGTGGTGACTCCACTGAACTTTGCAAAACTTAATAAATTTGCTGCGAGTAACTCGGCTAGCCAACTCGAGAATCTTAACTGGTTTCTCCTCGTAGGTCAAATCGTTATCCAACCGAATAGTTTCCAATGGCACTGTGTCTCTCAACGGTATGTCAGCCATCTCCGTGTGACATTTCTTTAACTGAGAAACGTGGAACACATCATGAACTCCTGACAATCCTTCGGGCAATTCCAACTTGTAGGCCACTTCTCCCATACGCTCCAAAACTCGATATGGTCCTACAAATCGTGGTGCTAACTTCCCTTTAACTCCAAAATGCTTTGTTCCCCGAAGTGGAGATACTTGAAGATAAGCTCTGTCTCCGACTTCGTAAACTGTCTCCTTGCGTTTAGAATCTGCATAACTTTTCTGTCTGGACTGGGCTACCTTGGGCCTATCGTGAATCAGCTTCACCTTCTGTTCAGACTCTTTAATCAAGTCAGGACCAAACAACTGGCGGTCTCCAACTTCGTCCCATGACAATGGTGTCCTGCACCTCCTTCCATACAAAGCTTCGAAAGGGGCCATCTTTAAACTGGTTTGATAACTGTTGTTGTAAGAGAACTCTGCATATGGCAGATTATCGTCCCAACTAGATCAATAATCTAGCGCACAAGGGGATAGTGCAGAAGGGATTTGAGCAATCTGGGCGCGGAAGGGGATAGTGCAGAAGGGAGATTTTGCAGGGCTGGAATTGGGGCCGCCAGATATTTCAATCTGAAACATGGAAGCGCGAACTTATTTTGTCGTCGTTCTTTTTTTGGGGGGGGGGAGGGAGGGAGGGGGTGGGTGGCTGGGTGCTTAGCGTCCGTACAACATACGCAACCACCACGACACGACCCTGGTCTACCTGGTGCACCTACATTTGAGAATGCAAACAAATCTTCTGTCATTTGCATACGAATCTGTATGTATTACCATGACTGTGTTTTCCTTGCAAATAATTAGTCATTCGAAATGTGATACTATAAATTAATTAATGAGGAGTTATTTGAAAATAAATCAAAACGGTATCCACGCTAATGTGGATTAGAGTGTGTGTCACATAATTAGTTATTTGAATTAGAGTGTGTGATACATAGCGATCTCCAATTCTAACATGGATTTCACATTTCATGTCATCCACGCTACTTTTTTAATACAAACTCATATGTATATGATGAACACCATGGTAGTGAGAAAACTTTTGGATGGATTCAAACATATGACCTATAAAATAGCACAACAATTGAGTCAATGTCAAGTTTTCCAAACCTAGTATGACACGAATTCGAAATAATTACCCATAAGCATGGTCCTCAGTTCAAATCTTACAACGTACACCAAATTGAAACATTGATATTAAGTCTCGTACTATCTACATTCAAATGTTGTTTTTAGCCCCCCCGGCACACACGCTACATACTTCCTGTATCGGTCAATCTTACTCTCCTAACCACCTTAGGAAGCTATCGGTTTCTGACACACGTTCATTGTTTCTCTCCATATTTCGATCTCTAACTCTCTCAACTACACAACCCACTTTTTCCACTCTATTACCGAATGTATTTACCTCACATGCTTGCCATTGCACCCCATGCCGAGCTCTCTCTCTCTCTCTCTCTCTCTCTCTCTTTCCCTCCCTCCCACGCTCTCTCGCTAGATACATGCATTGCCTATCTAGCCCCCCAACCTCTCATGCGCACGCACACACGGTGTCTATATAGGTCACTCCCTCGAGATAGTCTTCCTCTTTCTTCCGCACGGAGGGCCGCACTCGCTCAGTCTCGCTCTATTTATCTGAGTCTCGATTAACCTCATTTTCTTTCACACACAAATGATATATCTCCCTGTTCGGGCCTCGATCGACACACTCTATACTCTCTCACAGAGATTGTCTATCTAGGTCAGTCCATCAAAGCCACCCCACTCTTTCGACCTCATGGCGGGCCACGCAAGCTCAATCTCTCCCTCTCTCTCTCCCTCTCCCTCTCTATCTCTCCCTCTCCCTCTCTCTCTCTCCCTCTCTCTCTTTGTATGTCTCGATTGACCTCGCACTTTCTCGGACACAAACGACATATCTCCATGTTTGAGCCCAACTCGACAAATTCATATTGTATACTCTCTCACACACACTGTCTATCTAGGTCACTCTCTCCAACCCGTCTCACTCTTTCGATCGCATGACGACCCATACTCGCTCAATCTCTCTCCCTTTATATATGTAATCGATTGACCTTGCTTGCTCCCACGCACAAAATATATCTACATGTTTGTTCCTAGATCATCTCTCAAGCTCTATCTTATAGCCCTCACCCTTCCAAAAAGCTATCGAACAATATCTCTCCAGAGCATATATATCTTTTCAATGAATGTCGGACCACACTCACTTTGTCTCTCTATCTATATGTCTCTCGATTGACCTTGCTTTCTCACACCATATCTTCCACACATTGAAGCTACCTCTCCATCCCTTGCATAGCCGGAGCTATTTACATTGCGGGGGGACTCCATCCATGGATTAATTTGTGTAGGCATTTATTCTGGTAGGTTTAGATTATATTTTCGTAGCATTCGGCCCACAACTACTCCAAACACCGTTGCAACCCCAGCACCTCCCCCAATTGATTTGCCTCTAGCTCAGTCATCGCTCTCTCGCACATCCTTTCTCGCCTTCAATGTCGCACCATGGTATTATTGCAAAAAAACTCTGTTGTTCTCTTTAATTATTACAAATAAACTACAAAACTACACACCGATAGTCCACCTGGAATGGAACAAATTTCGACCCACAAATTAAAGTGCTACAAAATACACACCGAGGGGCCCACCTGTCATGAAACAAACTTGGACCCACATACAAATAAAAAATAAAGGACGAGGATCGAACATGCGACCAGGGCCTTCAAGCCGCACATCAATAGGCAACATACATAGAACATCAATGTTTGTTGTACCCCCCTTTGTTCATATAATGTTTTTATATTACCATAACCTATTTAATGAATAACATATAATATTATTTTTAGTACATTAGTGAGACCGGCTCGTTAGCACGTACTATTCGCCTTCACTTACTAGTGGGTTCCATGTGAGCTCTGTCTCTCTCTCTCTCTCTTCCCCCCTCCTGCGTTTAGACGCACAGGCAAACACGAAGAACTCGCGGGCAATTTTGCCGTTGACCATATCTGGACGCGTTCACAAGTTACGGCACCAGTTTCATGTACTAGTAGTACTAGTCATTGTGTACGTGCAATGCACATTAATTTGTAAGTATATTAAGTGCATGAGGATATTAAGTCAGATATTATTTGCGTGTTATTATGTGATTAGCAATATTTTTGGCATGAAATTAACTGCACTCTAAACATGTTGAGCGCTCGACATTGAAGCAGTCTAGGTCGTTGGATGAGAAGGAATACATGTGGCTTGATGACGTTTTATATTTAATTTGATATGGCTCTAGCAGAACATTCAATTGATCAAAACATAGATTTATTCAGTCTGACTCCGACTTTACATTCATACGACGATCGATCTAAAACAAACGGAAATGATTAACATTTGGATTTTAAGCATGGAAATCCTAACATTTTTGATGGCAAATTTAGATTACACGTCAGCGGCGGGGGCATATTGTGGTGGGAAGAGGCTCCTCTGCCGTGCTCCGTGTGTCGTCGGGCCACTGACTGACGGCGACGGTGACGGTAGTGTCTTGCGTTGTTGTTGGCGTACTCCTGGACGTTGGCCCTAGCTTCAAGGAAGGCCACAATGTTCTGGAATTTGGTCTCCAGGAGCGAGTCAACTGACGGGAGGAGGCGACTGGTGTTGGTGCAAGGATGCGCTCGACGGCGGCCATCAATGCCGCTGAGGGGGGGCACTGGCACCCGCACGGGGACAGGCGTTGCCAATGGCGCGTGATAACCCACAAGTATAGGTGATAAATTGTAGCATCTTCCGATAAGTAAGTGTGTCGAACCCAACGAGGAGCTAAAGACAGAACAAATATTCCCTCAAGTTCTATCGACCACCAATACAACTCTACACACGCTTAACGTTCGCTTTACCTAGAACAAGTATGAAACTAGAATTACATTGTACGTGTAACGGGATAGGTTTGCAAGAATATAAAGAGAAGTGAATAAAAACTAGGGGCTGTTTTAGGTAAAGAAGCAATAATGTTAGTATAGCGAGTGCGGAAAAGTGGTGGTAGGAGTTGCGAAATTGTCCCTATGTAATTGACTACTTTACTAGACCGATAGCAAGTTTTATGTGGGAGAGGCCACTGCTAGCATGTCATCCCTGACATGGAATTCTATGCACTTATGATTGGAACTATTAGCAAGCATCCGCAACTACTAACGTTCATTGAGGTAAAACCCAACCATAGCATTAAGATATATTGGTCCCCCTTCAATTCCGTATGCATCAATATCTATGCTAGGTTGAAGCTTCTGTTACTCTTGCCCTCTAATACATAGTCCTATCAACATACAACTAACCCTATGGTGTGATCCACGCGCGCGCTCATATGATGGGCACCAAAGGACAGCAACATAACCACAAGCAAATTAAACCAATCATAGTAATTCACCAATTACCGATAGGACAACAAAAATCTACTCAGACATCATAGGATGGCAACACATCATTGGATAATAATATGAAACATAAAGCACCATGTTCAAGTAGAGGGTACAGCGGGTTGTGGGAGAGTGGACCGCTGTAGATAGATGGGGGAAGGTGATGAAGATGTTGGTGAAGATGACAGAGGTGTTGGTGTAGAGCGCCGTCACATGATGATGGCCCCGGCGGCGTTCCGGTGCCATCGGGAGAGAGGGGAAGAGAGCCCCCCTTCTTCTTATTCTTCCTTGACCTTCTCCCTAGATGGGAGAAGGGTTTCCCCTCTGGTCCATGGCCTCCATGGCGGCAGAGGGGCGAGAACCCCTCTGAGATTGGAACTATCTCTTTGTCTCTCTCCGTTTCTGCGCTCCCAGATCTGGCCTTTCACCATTTCTTATATTCCCGGAGATCCGTAACTCCGATTGGATTGAAATTTGAACATGATTTTTATCTGGATAATAGCTTTATTGCGGCGAAAGAAGGGCACCAACCGCCTTACGGGGTGTCCACGAGGGTCAGGGGAGCGCCCCTGCCTTGTGGTCCCCTCGAGCATCATCTCACGTTGATTTCACTTCCCAAAATTCACAAATATTCCAAAAAAAATCTTCTTCAGTCTTTATCCCATTTGGACTCCGTTTGATATGGATTTTCTGCGGAAAAAAAAACATGCAACAAATAGGAACTGGCACTAGGCACTGGATCAATATGTTAGTCCCAAAAATAGTATAAAAAGTTGCCAAAAGTATATGAAAGTTGTATAATATTGGCATGGAACAATCAAAAATTATGTATACGATGGAGACGTATCAGCATCCCCAAGTTTTATTCATGCTCGTCCTCGAGTAGGTAAATGATAAAAAAGGCAATTTTTGATGTGGAATGCTACCTAGCATAATCTTAATCATGTAATCTAATCATGGCATGAATATTAAGACACGAGTGATTCAAAGCAATAGTCTATCATTTGACATTAAGACAATAATACTTCAAACATACTAATAAAGCAATCATGTCTTTTCAAAATAACATGGCCAAAGAAAGTTATCCCTACAAAATCATATGGTCTGGCTATACTCCATCTTCACCACACAAAATATTCAAATCATGCACAACCCCGATGACAAGCCAAGCAATTGTTTCGTACTTTTGAGTTTCTCAAACCTTTTCAACTTTTGCGCAATACATGAGCGTGAGCCATGGACATAGCACTATGGGTGGAATAGAATATGATGGTGGAGGTTGTGTGGAGAAGAGAAAAAGGAGAAATTCTCACATCGACGTGGCTAATCAGCGGGCTATGGAGATGCCCATCAATTGATGTCAATGTGAGGAGTAGGGATTGCCATGCAACAGATGCACTAAGTGCTATAAGTGTATGAAAGCTCCAACTAGAAACTAAGTGGGTGTTCATCCAACTTTCTTGCTCATGAAGACCTCGGGCATTTGAGGAATCCCATCATCAGAATATACAAGCCAAGTTCTATAATGAAAATTCCCAGTAGTATATGAAAGTGATAACTCAAGAGACTGTCTATATGAAGAACATGGTGCTACTCTGAAGCACAAGTGTGGTAAAAGAATAGTAACATTGCCCCTTCTCTCTTTTTCTCTCATTTTTTTCTTTTTTTCTTTGGTGGGCTTCTTTGGCCTCTTTTTTTCCATTTCGGCTTCTTTGGCCTCTTTTTTTTAAGTCCGGAGTCTCATCCCTACTTGTGGGGGAATCATAGTCTCCATCATCCTTTCCACACATCGGAAAATGTTCTAATAATGATGATCATCACACTTTTATTTACTTACAACTCAATATTACAACTCGGTGTCTAGAAAAAAGCTACGACTCTATTTGAATGCCTCTGACGGTGTACCGAGATGTGCAATGATCTAGCACGTCAAGGATATCAAAAAATGGACAAGTCATGAAAACATCATGCTAGCTATCTTACGATCATGCAAAGCAATATCACGATAAATGCTCAAGTCATGTATACGATGATGGTGGAAGTTGCATGGAAATATATCTCGGAATGGCTATGGAAATGCCATAATAGGTAGGTATGGTGGCTGTTTTGAGGAAGATATAAGGAGGCTTATGTGTGATAGAGCATATCGTATCACGGGGTTTGGATGCACTGGCGAAGTTTGCACGAGGTCTTGAGGTGAGAAAGGGCAATGCACGATACCGAAGAGGCTAGCAATGATGGAAGGGTGAGAGTGCGTATAATCCATGGACTCAACATTAGTCAAAAAGAACTCACATACTTATTGCAAAAATCTATTAGTCATCGAAACAAAGTACTAAGCGCATTCTCCTAGGGGGATAGATTGGTAGCAAAAGACCATCACTCGTCCCCGACCGCCACTCATAAGGAAGACAATCAATAAATAAATCATGCTCCGACTTCATCACATAACGGTTCACCATACGTGGATGCTACGGGAATCACAAACTTCAACACAAGTATTTCTACAATCCACAACTACCCACTAGCATGACTCTAATATCACCATCTTTATATCGCAAAACTATTGCAAGGAATCAAACATATCATATTATGTGATCTACAAGTTTTATGTAGGATTTTATGACTAACCATGTGAATGACCAGGTCCTGTCATCTCTCTAAATAGATATAAGTGAAGAAAGATAGTTTGATTCTTTCTACAAAAGATATGCCCACGCTCTAACAAATATAAGTGAAGCAAAAGAGCATTCTACAAATGGCGGTTTTCTATGTGTAGGGAAACAGGCAATCCAAACTTCAAATGATATAAGTGAAGCACATGAAGCATTCTATAAAGCCATACTCAAAAGATATAAGTGAAGTGCAATGAGCATTCTATAAATCAACCAAGGACTATCTCATACCAGCATGGTGCATAAAAGAAAAGTGAAAACTAAATGCAAAAGATGCTCCAAGATTTAAACATATCGCATTAACGAAACGAATCTGAAAACATACCGATATTTGTTGAAGAAAGATGGGATGCCTTCCAGGGCATCCCCAAGCTTAGACGCTTGAGTTTCCTTGAATATTTACTTGGGGTGCCTTGGGCATCCCCAAGCTAGATCTCTTGCCTCTCCTCCTTGTCCTCACATTGAGACCTCATCGATCTTCGAACACTTCATCCACACAAAACTCAATACAAAACTCGGTAAGATGTGTTAGTATAATAAAGCAAATCACTACTCTAAGTACTGTTGCAAACCAATTCATATTTTGTTTCTTCACTATAGCTACTGTAATATAACTTTTCCATGGCCTAATCCACTGATAGAAATCGATAGTTTCATCAAAACAAGCAAACTATGCATCAAAAACAGAATTTGTCTTAAACAGGAGAGTCTGTAGTAATCTGAACGTTCACCATACTTATGTTACACCAAAAATTCTGAAAAAATTACGAAAAATAAAAAATTTGAATAAAAAGACAGTGCAAAAAGTTTCAAAACCGTTTGATGTTCCAGTAAAAAAAATGTAAAATCGCGCACTACAGCCAAAGTTTCTGTCTTACACCGCACAAACCAACAAGCAATCTAAACATACTAAAGGCAAACCTTAGCACATTATTATTGTTTTTAAACTTTATAAAAGCACATAACAGAAATAATTGACTCTATAAAACTTCTGGTTTGTCTCCCTGGCAGCGCTTCCTTTAAAGCCATTAAGCTGGGCATAAGGTGCTCAGGTAATGAATCCACCCGGATCCCAAGGTATATCAAAGCCAATTTTAATTAGCAATAATTTGGCATTTAGTATTGAGCACAAAGCAACATATATCATGTAATGACGAAGTCTAACTCTCTTCCTATGCATCGGCATGTCATAAAAGAACAATTCATGCACACAAAGTAAAGGCCAATGCATAGCATAAGAAGTTTCTTGCAATTTTATCATATTGGAAACATAGAGAAGTGGAGATATAGTTCCTCTCTCATAATAATTGCAAGTAGGAGCAGAAAGCACATACATAATATATCTATCAAAATCATCATGTGTAGTAGTAAAAAGCAACCCATCAATCTAATCCTTAATAAGGGCAAACTTCTCCAATATAGTTTAGTTGAGAGAATTCAAAAAGATAATAGGACTATCATGCGTGGGTGCAATAGCAACAATTTCATGTTTAAGATAAGGAACTAGAGCAAGTTCATCTCCATAAGCATAATTCATATTGGCATCTTGGCCACAAGCATAGCAAGCATCATCAAAAAGGGATATTTTAAAAGAATCAACAGGATCATAACAATCATCATAGCATTCATCCTTCGGTAAATTCGAAGGGAAATAAAACAATGTATAGGATAAAGAGTTAATCTCATTAGATGGTGGGAATGGGTGATCAATCCTCTCTTCCTTCTTTTGTTCTTCGCTCTCCTCCTTATCTTTTTCATCCAATGAGCGGAGGAGTCCTCAATATATGGTCATTAATTTATTCTTCCATAGACTCCTGCAAAATATTAGTCTCTTCTTGGACAGCGGAGGAGTCTTCAATATATGGTTTAATATAAGGATTAGAAGCATAATTATCATAGCAATATTTAAGTATGGCCAAATTTTCAGATTTGTAGAGAGTAGTATCACACTCTTCAATAAAAGAAGAAATTTCACAAGTACCCCTAAAAGCTACAAATTCTTCAATTTGTTGAACATCATAGTAATTATAAACACCCTTAGTATACGAAGATACGATTCCATTATCACTAAACCCACATTGGTAAGGAAGGTGTTTTTTAGGGTCTTTAGAACAACAAGTAAAATCATATGTTTCACATAAATTCCAAGCATAGCATTGCAAACGATGTATTTGATCTAGTAAAAGTTTCCCTTTTTCAAATATGTGGTGTCGCACATAACAAGCATGATCACCTAAATATTTTCCCTCAACTAAGCTAGTTGGGGTTTCAGCATGAGCACATAGGGATCGAAGATGATCCAAATAAAAAGCTTCAGGAGTGTGATAGATTTTGAGTGGTTCTTCAACCATTGGTGTAGTAGGTACAACTAATTTTTCTGGTATTTTGCCTTTCCTACCCATAAATAAATATAGAAAACAAGATCACAAAATAAAAACTACTTAGCGATAAAGGAAACAAGCACGCACGAGAATATTCACCCTACGCTATAACTCCCCGGAAACGGCGCAGAAAAAGGTCTTGATAACCCATGGGTATAGGAAATCAATTGTAGCCTATTTCGATAAGTAAGAGTGTCGAACCCAACGAGGAGCTAAAGGTAGAACCAATATTCCCTCAATTTCTATTGACCACCGATACAACTCTACGCATTCTTAACGTTTTCTTTACCTAGAACAATTATGAAACTAGAAGTACTTTGTAGGTGTAACAGGATAGGTTTGCAAAACTATAAAGATCATGTAAATAAAAACTAGGGGCTGTTTTACGTATAGAAGCAATAAAGTTAGTATAGCGAGTGTGGAATAGTGGTGGTAGGAGTTGCGAAATTTTCCCTAAGCAATTGACTACTTTACTAGATCGATAGCAAGTTTTATGTGGGAGAGGCCACTGCTAGCATGTCATCCCTAACTTGGAATTCTATGCACTTATGATTGGAACTATTAGCAAGCATCCGCAGCTACTAATGTTCATTAAGGTAAAACCCAACCATAGCATTAAGATATATTGGCCCCCCTTCAATCCCGTATGCATCAATTTCTATGCTAGGTTGAAGCTTCTGTCACTCTTTCCCTCCAATACATAGTCCTATCAACGTACAACTAACCCTATGGTGTGATCCATGCGCGCGCTCAGATGATGGGCACCAAAGGATAGCAACATAACCACAAGCAAATGAAACTAATCATAGAAATTCACCAATTACCGATAGGACAACAAAAATCTACTCAGACATCATAGGATGGCAACACATCATTGGATAATAATATGAAGCATAAAGCACCATGTTCAAGTAGAGCGTATACCGGGTTGCGGGAGAGTGGACCGCTGTAGATAGATGGGGGAGGGTGATGACGATGTTGGCGAAGATGATGGAGGTGTTGGTGTAGATCGCCGTCACACGATGATGGCCCCGGCAGCGTTCCGGCGCCACCGGGAGAGAGGGGGAGAGAGCCCCCCTTCTTCTGTTTCCTTGACCTTCTCCCTAGTTGGGAGAAGGGTTTCCCCTCTGGTCCATGGCCTCCATGGCGGCGGAGGGGCGAGAGCCCCTCCGATATTGGATTTGTCTCTCTGTCTCTCTCTGTTTCTGCGCTCCCTGATCTGGCCTTTCACCGTTTCTTATATTCCCAAAGATCCGTAACTCCGATTGGATTGAAATTTGAACAGGATTTTTGTCCGGTATTAGTTTTCTTGTGGCGAAAGGAGGGCACCAACCGCCTTACGGGGTGTCCATGAGGGTCAAGGGCGCGCATGCCCCCCTGGGGCGTGCCCTCCTGCCTCGTGGGCCCCTCGAGCATCGTCTCGTGTTGATTTCACTTCCCAAAATTCACATATATTCCCAAAAAATCTCCGTCAGTTTTTATCCCGTTTGGACCCTGTTTGATTTGGATTTCTGCGAAACAAAAAACATGCAACAAACAGGAACTAGCGGTGGGCACTAGATCAATACGTTAGTCCCAAAAATAGTATAAAAAGTATCCAAAACTATATGTAAGTTGTATAATATTGGCATGGAACAATAAAAAATTATAGATACGACGGAGACGTATCAGCGCGGTGGAGACATTCGTCTGCACGGGCACCGGCACTGGCGCACATGTTAGTGCACACGCAGACGCATGCACTGGCTGGTGCACGGGCACCGACACGGGGGTGCGCATCAGTGCACGCGCAGGGGCATGCGCTGGCAAGTGCACGTGAAAGTCGGAGGGGACCTCATGGAATCCCGTGGCATCAAGCTCAGCGACAATGTGCGGCTCACAGCCCATCAATGCCACGGGGATGGGTGCTGGTGTAGTCGGGGCGACAAGAGCCGGAAGGCGAGCGGGGACAGGCGCTGCGTCTTCCCGCAAGGCCGGTTCAAGCTTGTCCCAAAGTGCCTTATCTTCTTGAGACTCCGGCTGGGTGTCTTCCTTAGGAAACTGGAAGACTAAGGTCAAGCCATCATGATGCGCCATGGCATACAGTTAGGTCAGGTTGGTTGGAGATAGACGACAGGCGAATTGGAGAGGAAGAGAGAAGATTGTAGTGATACCGGGTACTGCGAGGTTGATTTTAAACTGTGGCGCCGACGACATTAAAAGTGGGAGCAGTTGGGATGAAGGTGGGCAGCGGAGCTTGGTCAAAGGGCTCACCTCCCGGTGAGCCTGCACAGTGGTCTGCTTGCACGCCTCGCTATCAGCCGGCGCAGCGGTCTGCTCGCACGCCTCCCGTCGACTCACATGCTTGCTCGAATGGCACCTGCCGATGAGAATCGGGACTCATGGCGGCAATTAAACACCCACGGTTTCAATAGTGAAAGCGTTCGCCTTAACATGACAGGTCTTTGTTCCAAAATACCTTGGCTCTTCATTTGTGCAACTTCTCATAAGCAACTTGTCTCAAATTGAAGAAAAAATTTATGTAGGAATATGTGTGCCATATCACATGACCATGCTCAGTTTCATGAATTTCTGGTCACTTTTGGATTTTCTGAAATTTAAAATCCAGGATTCGAAACAATGTCATAACCTGCATCATGCAAGAAATTTTCAAGCGATACATCTTTCCTGTTGTATTTCTTAAGAAATGATTTGGTCAAACATTTTGCTTAGTTAGACTTCATACAAGTTATATATGCAGAGTAAAAGGATAATCCCTCCATACCAGTGCATTGCCTGATATATTAACTCAAGTACTAGGCACGAACAAACAGGCTCAATTTTGTGCTCATCTTGGTGTAGTAGTAGTAGTACTAGGCAATGCAGTTTACGGGTGACCTTGGGGAGCGGCGACCGAGGGAATTGAACTTTGCTCGGCACGGTAGGTAATGTTGTCTAGTTACTAAAGCATCCCTCCATTGTTCACCTATAGTCATTATGGGCCGGGGACATGAGGGGAATTTCCTAGGGCTGGAATTCTGGCCGCCAGATATTTCAACTCGAAACGCAGAGGCTCGACTGGTTGGGGTTGGCTAATGTGCGTACCACACACGCCACTAGAAGGTCACGAGCCTAGTTTTTTCTTGAGGATCAACACGAGCCAAGGTCTGGCTAGTACGCCGTTGCGTCCTACCATTCGAGAATACACAATGAATCTTTTAAATTGTCGAACGATTCTATGTGTATTACAAAGCCCGTATTTTCCTTGCAAATAGTAATCTCAACGTGGTAATTGATTTATGATGAGTTCTTGAATTAGAGTGATTTTGTGATATAGTGATCTCAATGCGGATTTCACATTTCATGGTATCCCTAGTAAGTTTTTCATTACAAATTCAAATTTAAAAGATGAATGGTATGGTGGTGAGAAAACTTTGTATGTATCAAGCATATGACGACACACACACACACACACGAACACAACAACAATCCAATAAGTATAGTGCATCTATTTTTCCAAACCATGCATGTATGACACGAATTCAAAAATACTCCTTCTGTTCCTAAATACTAGACTTTTAGAGATTTCAACAAGTGACTACATATGGAGCAAAATGAGTGAATCTACACTCTGAAATATCTCTATATACATCCGTATGTGGCAGTCCATTTGAAATCTCTAAAATGACTAGTATGTAGGAACGAAGGGCATAAAATGTAAGACATGCATGGTCCTCAATTCAATATTTAAAATGAACAGGAAACTGAAACATGTATATTAAGTCTAGTACTACAGTACATGCAAATGTTGTGTTTAGGCGGAGTTATGTAGATTGTCGCGGGTTAACCCCTCGACCTTAGATAAAATTCTGAAGCTCTGTTTAGGATTGTTTAGATTATATTTGTCCGCACCCTCCAAAACACTGATTAGTTGTGCACCCCCTCCTCCCCAGGAGAATATCATGTGTCCCCACACCTTTGATGATATATGCTGATACGAGTTGCTTGGAGCTCGTAGATCTGAGATATAGCAGCTCACATGATGTCTTAATATTTTTACAGGAAACCTTAATGAGTATGAGAATTGCACACAATTTGTACAAAAACTACTCAAATGCCCTTGGATCCCATATCCAATGACCTCGAAGCTCGTATCACCGTAGCATCTAAGATGAAGGAGGAAATCATATTCTCCTCTATGTAAGAATACCATGTGCTACCACACCTTACATGCTTTCGTGATACAAGCTCTTCGAAGCCGTTGGATTTGTGACCCAACAACTCCTCGGTGGTTCTAATGTTTTTTTTGCAGAAAAGCCCCCAAAGAGTTCGGCCACTACTTACAAGCACAAAGACTGCACAGATGCCATTGGATCTCAGATCAAACGACCTCAAAGCTCGTATCACTGTAGCATCCAAGCTGCGAGAGCACCTGATGTTTTCTCGCACGGAAGAATATGAGGTGGCCCCGCACGATAGATTCTATGGTGATACGAGTTCACGGAGATCTAATGGCTCACAGTAGGAGGTTTGTATGTTTGTGCAATATAGTCTCATAGAGTTTGGGAATTGTGCAGAAAGTACAAGTACTACGCATGTGGCATCTGGTCACACATCATACGACCTAGATGCTCATATCACTGTAGCGGCTAATTAAGCTACGGGGAGCACCTAATATGAGCAATGGGGAGCCGTTGGATCCAAGATGCAGCGGCACACACGTGGCCTGAATGTTTTACTTGCAAAAAAACCATTGGAGAGTTTGGAAATTGCGCATAATTACAAAGACTACTCCCAAGCCATTGGATCTTAGTTCGAACGATGTAAAAACTCGTATCACCATAGCATCTAAGCTGCGGGGTGGATGTGATATTCTATGCCGCTGTCATTTTTGTTCGTAAACTTGCAAAACACGTGTAAATCGTGCCGTTATTTGTCTGACCGCGCAAAGTGTTTGTTCAAAAAAAATATCCTACATTGAAATATCGGAACAACACATGGGGGTCCCACTTGTCATTGATCAAATTTGGAGCTAAAACTAATGAATCTGAAAGACGAGATTCGAACTGGCAACCTGGACTACAAAGCATAAGTTGATAGCCTGAAACAACAACGGTTGTTGGATTTGTCCCATAACTTGATTTTATACAGTATTACATTGAGTAGAGTAGAGGGAGTGCCTCGTGAACACGTGCATGACCGTTGACTCACTTACTGGTGGGTCCCAGGTCTACGATCTCTCTCCTCTCCATCGTCTAACCTTTAGACGCACGGGCACACACGAAGAGCGGCGCTATCTTGCTGTGGTGTTATTATAACTAAAAAAAGCATGGAAAATAGAAGAATCGCCTATAACAAGAGACGTTGTGGCTGGTCGAGACGGAGCTAACCACATCTATCCTCCATGCCACGTTAGCATGACGAAGCTGTGTGACTAGTGGGGTGTTTTCGACCGATTGGCTGGATCCCGAGGTCGAACCATAGGTACTACGTCTGATACAGTATATTTTTACACACACATTTTTCCTCCGTGCCGAGAAGTGGCACACCCTACCGCGCGGTTTCGGGGTCCTCCCGGGTGGTGCACACATATATTCTTCCTTGCCGAGACGTGGGACGCCTTACCACGCGTTTTTTGGGTCCTCCTCGGTCATAGCACCGAAGCAAGTAAATGAGTCATCAAATAACGAAAGACCACCTTTCCCGCCGAGTACATCAGTGAAGCACGGTGGCTAACTAGTTGGGCTAGTGCGACCGATTAGGTAGGCCGCCGCCACATTTGTTTTTTCACCCCTTTTTATCTCCTTGCTAGCGGGTAAATTTAAATACCCACCGCGGCGTTGCTCTGGGGTTTGGGTGCAGCAGGATTTTTAATTTTTTGATTGACGGGAGTAGGCACGACAGGATTTTTAATTTTTTGATTGACCGGAGCAGGCGGAGCAGCAATTAGTCACGATGACTCCGCCTGTAAAACCCACTGCTCCCTAATGTGAGAAGACGTCGACTGATGTTTTCCCATGGTGAAAACCAAAAGATTCCCCGCTCCTCGGCTGGCTCCCTCTGCCTTCTCGTAGATTGCATTGTCGTTCAGCCACTTCGCCCCCTTTGCCTCCTCTCTCCATTGCTTCTACCTGGTGCCATGGTGGTGCGGCAGATCACGGAGTCTGAGGTGAGGTGCCTGACACTGGAGCTCCAGGCCAAGGAGGCGGAGCTCAGGGCCAAGGACGTGGAGCTCTGTGAGCTCAAGGAGGAGAGGAGTGACATGCTCCTCCGTTATGTGCGGGAGTTCATGGAGCTTCAAAAGCGGCAGGCGTCCACCACAAAGATGCTCGAGGCGTCGGCGGCGTTGCTGCAGAAAGCGGGAGATACGATAGGCCGTTAGGGGAGCTGCCTGGAGCACGAATGGGCCGATCATGACGAGGTCCAGGATCACCTCAGCCACTTGGTGGACCAAGTTGCCACGCTGTATGATCGAGAAGAGGTGTCTAGAGGGGGCTGATTAGACCCTCAACAAAGAAATGTAGCAGTTTTTAATTTCTTTATGTTAAGGTGGATTTTTAGCACAAGTTTAAACATTCACAATACATTTAAAGCAAGCATGGCAAGAGTATAAGAGCAGCGGAAAGTAAAGCATGCAAGTTGCAAGAATGTAAAGGTATGGGATTGGAGTATGCAAACACAATTGGAGACACGTAGATTTTTTGTGTGATTCCGATAGTTTGTGCAATTGTACATCCACGTTGATGACTTCAACCCACAAAGGGTAACGGTTGCGCGAGTCCACGGAGGGCTCCACCCATGAAGGGTCCACGAAGAAGCAACCTTGTCTATCCCACCATGGCCATCGCCCACGTAGGACTTGTGTCACTTGGGTAGATATTCACGAAGAGGGCAATCTCCTTGCCCATACAAACTCCTTGGTTCAACTACACAATCTCGCCGGAGGCTCCCAAGTAACACCTAACCAATCTTGGAGACACCACTCTCCAAATGGTAATAAATGGTGTGTTGATAATGAACTCCTTGCTCTTGTGCTTCAAATGATAGTCTCCCCAACACTCAACTATATCTCATAGGTTTGGATTTGGTGGAAAGATGATTTGTGTGGAAAGCAACATGGCGAAGGCTAGAGATCAAGATTCTTGTGGTTAGAATGGAATATCTTGGTCTCAACACATGAGTAGGTGGTTCTCTCTTGGAAAATGTATGCTGGAAGTGTAGGCATGTTCTGATGGCTGTCTCTACCAATGAAGAGTGGGTGGAGGGGTATATATAGCCTCCACAAAAAATCTAGCCCTTACACATATTTCACCAAACTCGGTGGGACCAAGTCGGGAAACTCGGTCAGACCGATATGGTTCAAAATGTGAATGTTAGGAATTTCGGTGGGACCGATATGATCAACATGGTGGGACCGATGTGCGAGGGTTAGGGTAAAACCTCAACTCAGTTTGGCCGATTACACAAACTTGGTGGGACCGATTTTGGTAATAAGCAAAACAAAGAGTTGGTCAAGCAAACTCGGTGGGACCGATTTCATATCTCGGTGAGACCAAAATAGATGCAACAGGCAACCGAGAGTTTGCAAGCCCATCTCAGTGAGACCGAGATCCCATTGCTGAGACCGAACTAATTAGGGTTTCTGGCAGTGGCTATGTCAAACAAACTCGGTGGCGCCGGATAGATCAAATCGGTGGGGCCGAGTTTGACTTTTCGTTTGGGATATATGTGGATATGAGAAAGTGGTTGAGGGATTTGGGCATATCACTAAGCACATTGAGCAAGCAAGCTATTAAGCAACACCTCATCCCCTTTTAATATTATTGGCTTTTCCTATGGACTCAATGTGATCTTGGATTACTAAAATGAAAATGTAGAGTCTTGAGCTTGAGCCTATCTTTGTCCTTAGCATCTTGAAGGGGTTCTACATCCTCTTGTCCAAGCCACTCCACTTTTGAACTCGTCTGGAATATATTGGATGAAAATATTAGTCCAACAAGAGATACGTTGACATTAATTACCAAAATCACCCAAGGAGCACTTGTGCTTTGAATCTCCCCCTTTTGGTAATTGATTACAACATACATCAAAGCTCTAGATAAAGATATGAAGAATAACAAGTAAAGCTTTGGAAGAACACGAACATGCATAGGCTCCCTCTACATGTATGCATCCATGTAAATATGGAATATAGGAGCATGTGAATGCATAAGCATGACAGAGCAAGCAATGAGTTACATGTATCTTGGCTATATGCATCATAGCAAATGATATAGATATAGGAAATATACCTTCATGTTCATGAGTCCTTCTTGCAAACAATATGTACATCAGCAAGAGATCATCATGCACATGAGTGTGATGCATATACTTACCTTGTGGTCTTGGGATGGCTTTGGAACAGATGAACCTGAGTAAACAAGGTTAGATAACATAGAAACATCTACTAAACAAAGAAAACAACAAACCACAAGAGGTACCAAGATTGGGATGACATGTAGAGAGTGAGTAGTAGGTACTCTATTGGATATAGACATGTACCCAAAGGAAAAGATATGCAATGAATTAAAAGATCTCCTTCCCTTAGAAGTCTTCCCCCCCTAAATCTTATATGGATAATGGGAGAATATAGGGAAAAGAAAATTGGAGCAAAAATATTCAGAGCACAGTGATCATAACACAAACTAACATGCCTTTCCCCTCTTAAAGACATGTGACTTCTCTCCTCTTGAATACCAAGCATCTAGGGTCTTTCTCTCTTTGATGTGATTAAGCATTCTCCCCCTTTGATGTGATTAAGCTTTGATGTGATCTCTCTCTCCCCCTTTGACATCAATTTCCAAGAAGGGATCTTCTGGAGAGTGAGTCAAATAGGTTTGGTCCTTGAGTCACATGACAAAGCAACATATAGAATGTGATGCAGGTAGAGGATAAAAATCATTGAGTGGAGCTGGAACACATATGCAGGATGCAAATGACAAAGTGTCTTCTCAGCATTGAAATCGGTAACACCGAGTTGGTTTCTTCGGTGGCACAACAATCGTTTGGTTTGACCGAAAGAGACAAACCAGTGTGTCCGAGTTCAACACACAGAGAGACCAATTGTCATCTCAGCTCACTAGGCAAATAAGATCTCACAAAGATTTTCATGGAATTAACTAAAGGATTTGCAATGAATTGGATGCAAAGAATGGAGAACATAACAGAGAAAATAATGAAATCTAGATGAAGTTTTTTTATTAAAGAAGGGGAACAAATATGCAAGAGACAAATGCAAGAACATAGAGCAACACTCGAGAACTTCATCTAGAATTGGTCGGCGACAACGTCACCTATGTTAGAGTATATTGACTCAGGAGTCAAGTGAGAGCACTTGATCGTAGGTCATACTCATCATTTAAGCTTAAAATGGGGTTACCATTTTTCGTTTAAGAGTTTTGATTTATTCACATCTTGTTGAGCTGCTTTGACCCATGTCTTGGAGTAAAGCTTCTCTAAGTTGGAATATCATACCTTGGGTGGCGGTGTTGATCTTGATCATGTAGTTTAACTTGTGTGGGATGCTCAAGGTTGATGTAGCTCATCAATGAGTTGGGAGCACCACTTGTAGTTTGAGTTCATCTACCTACATGAGTTAGTCTTGCAAGGAAAAGCACTTGTGTATCCAAAATGACAATCATGAAATTTGATACCAAATGAAATTTGATATAAAGATTTTGTCAAAGGATATGTTGAATGGGATTCATGCTTCCTTGTGTTCAACCACCATATTGTAGAGACTTGGTGATGTAGAGATTACTCAAGATGTAAGTGATTTGCAATCTCATAGAGTTATATTCATCCAAGTACCTACAAGGGTTAGATAAAATGCAAGGGTGCAAGTATGTATCCAAGACATATGATCATCATCATAAGAGAAATATCAAGGATTAGTCAAAGGGTCTTGCCTTGCATGTATCCAAATGGAGTTTCTAGTCCAAGTTTGAAGCATCAATGATGTTCAATTCACCTCTCAAACGTCAAAATACTTTCTCATCAAGAAGTTTGGTTTATATATCCGCCAATTGCTTATCGGTATGAACAAGCTTAAGATCAATGTCCCCTTTAGCAACATGATCTCGAATGAAATGATGACGAACTTCAATATGCTTACTTCGAGAATGTTGCACGGGATTATGAGCAATCTTAATAGCACTCTCATTGTCACAAAGCAATGGAACATGTTTATCATAGATCCCATAATCTTTAAGAGTTTGGGTCATCCAAAGTAATTGACCACAACATGAACCAGCGGCAATATATTCCGCTTCGGCGGTGGATAAGGATACTGAGTTTTGCTTCTTGGAGGACCAAGACACAATAGATCTACCAAGAAATTGACAAGTGCCCGACCTTGTCACCGACATAGTCCGAGTTGGAATAGCCAACAAGATCAAAAGAAGACCTCTTAGGATACCAAATGACAAAATTTGGTGTATGAATTAAGTATCTCACTATCCTTTTCACAACCTTAAGATGACAGTCTTTGGGGGCCGCTTGATATCGTGCACACAGGCACACACTTAGCATAATATCGGGACGGGAGGCACATAGATATAACAATGAACCAATCATAGAGCGATAAACCTCTTTGTCAACTGGCTCGCCATCCTTGGTCAAGTCAAGATGTCCACTAGTAGGCATGGGTGTATTCATACATTGGCATTCTTGCATGTTGAACTTCTTGAATAAGTCCTTGGTATACTTTCTTTGAGAAACAAAGGTTCCCTCCTTAGTTTGCTTGATTTGCAACCCAAGAAAGAACTTGAGTTCACTCATCATAGACATATCAAACTTCTCAGACATTAGCTTTCCAAACGTTTCACTAAAATGAGGGTTAGTCGAACCAAATATGATATCATCAACATAAATTTGGCACACAAATAATTCACCGTTAACCCTTTTAGTAAAAAGAGTAGAATCTATCTTTCCAATCTCAATGCCTTTTTCAATAAGGAACTTGGTCAAGCATTTATACCACACTCTAGGAGCTTGTTTAAGACCATAAAGGGCTTTGTGGTGTTTGTAAACATGATCCGGTTTCTTAGGATTAACAAACCCGAGATGTTGTTTAACATAAAATTCCTCCTCAATTTCACCATTTAGAAAAGCACTTTTAATGTCCATTTGGTACAAGGTGATATCATGGTGATTAGCATAGGCAAGTAAAATGCGGATGGACTCAAGTCTAGCAACGGGGGCATATGTCTCACCATAGTCCATACCTTTGACTTGAGTGTAGCCCTGGGCGACGAGACGTGCTTTGTTGCGAACAACTTGTCCACCATCGTCTTGCTTGTTGCGAAACACCCATTTGGTACCGATGATGTTGTGGTTATTGTCGGGCTTCTCAGCCAATGTCCACAATTGATTCCTTTCAAAGTTGTGTAGCTCTTCGTGCATGGCATTTATCCAATCCGGATCTTCCAATTCTTCTTCAACCCTCATAGGTTCAATGTTAGAGATGAATGAATAATGCTCACAAAAATTTGCCAAACTAGTTTTAGAGCGAGTGATTCTCCTGGTTTGGATATCATTGAAGATTTGTTCGATGAGATGGTCTCTTGAGACTCTTTCTCGAACTCATGAGAGCTTTTGCTTGGGTAGGGGTGGAACATCTTCTTCATCATCTTGTTCTTCTTCTTGGCCTTCTTCCTTGTTGACGTTGCCGTTCTCTTGTCGAGGTGGAGAAGGAGGTTGATGAGGTTCATATTGGTGTACTTCCTCATTCTCTTCATCTTGGTGTGTCCCACTTATGGATGCTTCCATGTCAACTCTTGGTTCACCTTGTCACGAGGTAGAAGCTTCCACTTGGACGGACGAGGTACTCTCCTTCACCCACGCTGGACGAATCTTGCCAATCGACAAGTCTTGGATTTCTTCCGAAGGGTATTTGTCTCCTACATCAATTGGCAATTGCTCTACTTGCGAGCCATTAGATTCATCAAACTTCACATCCATCGTCTCATCAACCATTCGGGTGAAATTGTTGTAGACACGATAGGTGTGAGAGTTTGAGCCATAACCGAGTAGGAAACCCTCATGAGATTTAGGAGCAAATTTAGAACGACGATGCTGATCAAGAATATAGCACTTTGAGGTGAATACTCAAAAGTATCCAACTTGGGGTTTGTTACCGGTGAGAAGCTCGTATGCCGTCTTGCCGAGTAGCTTGTGAATATACAAGCGATTTGTTGCATAACAAGCAGTCTCAACCGCTTCTGCCCAGAAGTGTTTTGGTGTCTTGTACTCATCAAGCATTATTCTTGCCGTCTCAATAAGATTTCGGTTCTTCCTCTCAACAACTCCATTTTGTTGAGGTGTGTGATACGTCTCCAATGTATCTACTTTTTCTCACGCTTTTTGTCTTGTTTTGGACCCTAATTTGCATGATTTGAATGAAACTAACTCCGGACTGAAGCTGTTTTCAGCAGAACTACCATGGTGTTGTTTTTGTGCAGAAATAAAAGTTCTCAGAATGGAACGAAACTTTTTGAGGGATTTTTATATGATATGGAAGAATTTCTGGAGCCAAGACCTGTCGCAGAGGGGCCCCTGGGTGGGCACAACCCACCAGGGCCCGCCCCCTCTCCTGGCACACCCAGGTGGGTTGTACCCACCAGGTGGCCCTGCAGACCTCAACCCTGACACTATAAATTCCTATTTTAAGAGAAAAAATCATGGAAAAAGAATTATCGTGATCCATGAGATGGAGCCGCCGCCAAGCCCCGTTCTTCCTTAGGAGGGGAGATCTGGAGTTCGTTTCGGGCTCCAGAGAGGGGGGTCTTCGTTCTTCGTCATCATCAACCCTTCTCCATCACCAATTCCATGATGCTTCCCACTGGGAGTGAGTAATTCCTTTGTAGGCATGCTGGTCGGTGAGGAGTTGGATGAGATTCATCATGTAATCGAGTTAGTTTTGTTAGGGCTTGTTCCCTAGTATCCACTATGTTCCTAGATTGATGTTGCTATGAATTTGCTATGCTTAATTCTTGTCACTTTGGGCCCAGGTGCCATGATTTCAAATCTGAACCGTTTATGAATTCATCATTATATCCATGTTCTAGATCCGATCTTGCAAGTTATAGTCACCTACTATGTGTTATGATCCGGCAACCCCGGTGCGACAATAACCGGGCCCACTCCCGGTGATGACCGTAGTTCTAGGAGTTCATGTATTCACTATGTGCTAATGCTTTGTGCCGGTTCTCTATTAAAAGGAGGCCTTAATATCCCATAGTTTCCAATATGGACCCCGCTGCCACGGGAGGGTAGGATAAAAGATGCCATGCAAGTTCTTTTAATAAAGCACGTCTGACTATTTAGGGAATACATGCCTACATTATATCGATGAACCGGAGCTAGTGCCGTATCGCCCTAGGTTATAACTGTCTCATGTTGAATATCATCCAACAAGTCACTGATCCAATGCCTACGAACTTTTCCATATTGTTTCTGCTAAGTTACTACTGCTATCATCACTGTTACACTTGCTACAAAATTACTGCTATCACTGTTACTGTCACTATTGCTGCTGTCACCACTATCAAAACTATCAAAGTACTTTGCTACTGATCACTTTGTTGTAGATAATTAATCTCCAAGTGTGGTTGAATTGACAACTCAGCTGCTAATACCTTCAAATATTCTTTGGCTCCCCTTGTGTCGAATCTATAAATTTGGGTTGAATACTCTACCCTCGAAAACTGTTGTGATCCCCTATACTTGTAAGTTATCAAGACCTTTTTCTGGCGCCGTTGCCAGGGAACATAGCTATATTTGTCGAGTCACTTGGGATTATTATCATATTATCACTATGAAGAATCTGAAGGATCCTAAGACTAAGATATTTCCCTCAAGGACGAGGGGAGGTAAGGAACTGCCATCCAGTTCTGCTTTAGATTCACCTTCTGTTATGAATAAACTTGCAACACCACCACATGATATTAGTTCTGATATGTCGCAAGTTATTTATAATGCTACTTCTACTATGAATGATTCTTATGATGATGCTAGTACCTTGCTTGATAATGATGATGTGCCACTTGGTGAATTTGTTGATAAACAAATTTCTAGAGTTATACAACATGATGTTGTTGAATCTGGTGATGAGCTTGAAATTGAAACTCCTGAAACACATGCTAGAACTAGCCTTCCTAGATATGAATTGCCTAAGGTACCGGAAGGTTATGTTATGGGTGAAGAAACAACTAGAGATATTGTTGCCTGCAATGATAGAGATGATCTAGAGAAATTACTACACAAGTATAAAGAAAAATCTCTGAATGCTAGAATGAAATGTGATCCTAAGTTTGCTACTTCACCTATATTTATTGATGATAAGGATTATGAATTCTCTGTCGACCCAGAGTTAATTACTCTGGTTGAATCTGATCCTTTCCATGGTTATGAAACTGAAACTGTTGTGGCACATCTTACTAAGTTGAATGACATAGCCACCCTTTTTCTCATGATGAGAAAACTTGTTATTACTTTATTCTCAAATTATTTCCTTTCTCATTAAAGGGTGATGCTAAAGCTTGGTACAACACTCTTGCTACTGGTTGTGTGAGTAGTCCCCAGGATATGATTTATTACTTCTCCAAAAAATATTTTCCTGCTCATATGAAACAAGTTGCCTTACAGGAAATATTTAAGTTTGTGCAAAGTAAAGAAGAGAGTCTCCCACAAGCTTGGGGGAGGCTTTGACAGTTACTTAATGTGTTGCCTGATCATCCTCTTAAGAAAAATGAAATACTCGATATCTTCTATAATGGACTAACCGATGCTTCTAGGGACTTCCTAGATAGTTGTGCTGGTTGTGTTTTCAGGGAATGAACGGTTGGACAAGCTGAATAATTATTGAAAAACATATTGAAAAATTATGATGATTGGACTCTTCCTGAACCACCACCAAAACCTACTCCGAAGAAGAGGGGTATTTTATATCTCAGTCCCGAAGATATGCTAGAGGCAAAGAAATCAATGAAGGAAAGGGTATTAAAGTTGAGGATGTTAAAAATTTACCTCCTATTGAAGAAATACATGGGCTCAATACACCACCAATGCGTAAGGTGGTAGAGGTAAATTATCTTAGGAAGTTCAATGATAATGATAATCCTCACAATATGCATCCTAGTCAATGCCTTTATGAGTTTAAAAACTATATTAGAAAACAAGATCACTTCAATGCAAATGTTATGAAATAATTGAAATACAATTTTGATATGATTGCTCGCTTGAGTGACTTGTTATTTAGAATATCAAATGATGTTAGAGGTGTTGGAAAACATGCTTCTATGGTTCAAACTCAATTAGAGCAAGTTGCTAAATCTCAAAGAGAATTTCTTGATGAAATGAATAATAATATGCATGACTTTGCTGTTAGTGTTGCAACTGGAGGAGGTAAAATGACTCAAGAACCACTTTATCCTGAGGGACACCCTAAAAGAATTGAACAAGATTCACAAAGAGCTAACACTAGTTAACCTAGTCCTTCTAAAAAGAAGAAGAAAAAGAAAAATGATAGGACTTCAGATGCTCCAAGTGAACCTGAAATAGAGAAACCCCCTGACATAGATAATGAAGTTTCTATCTCTGATGCTGAGACTCTATCTGGTAATGAACACTCACATACCGATAATGACAAAGTTAATGATGAGGTTCATGAAAACTCTCAACCAAACAATGAAAAAGAACCAGGTAATGATGTTGAGATAGAACCACCTGTTGACCTTGATAACCCACAACCTAAAAATAAAAGATATGACAAAAGAGACTTTGTTGCTAGGAAACACGGTAAAGAAGGAGAATCGTGGATTCAAAAACCTATGCCTTTTCCACCCGAGTCAACTAAAAATAATGACGATGAAGAATTTGAACACTTTGCTAAAATGCTGAGGCCAGTCTTTTTGCGTACTCGCTTGACTGATATCTTGAAAATGCCTCCTTATGCAAAGTATATGAAAGACATCATCACAAATAAGAGAAAAATACCGAAAGCTGAAATCTCCACTATGCTTGCTAATTACACTTTTAAAGATGGAGTACCAAGAAAACTTGGAGATCCGAGAATACCAACTATACCTTGCTCTATCAAAAATAATTTTGTGAATACTGCTTTGTGTGATTTAGGAGCTGGTGTTAGTGTTATGCCTTTCTCTTTATATAAAAGACTTGACTTGAATAAACTCACACCTACTGAAATATCTTTGCAAATGGCTGATAAATCAACTGCCGTACCTATCGGTATCTATGAGGATGTGCCCGTTGTTGTTGCTAATGTTACTATTTTGACTGACTTTGTTATACTTGAGATGCCCGAGGGCGACAACATGTCGATTATCCTTGGTAGACCCTTCTTGAATACTGCAGGGGCTGTTATTGATTGCAATAAAAGCAAGATCAATTTTCATATTAATGGTAATGACCATACGGTGCACTTTCTGAAGAAACAATTCCAAGTGAATGGTATTAATGTTATTGAAAAATCTCCGACAATCACTATTGGAAGTTTTCAAATACCTCTACCTACTGTCAAAAAGAAATATGAAATGCTTATTGTTGGGGAAATGCATATCCCCATTGAGGTAACTTAGTGATTTACGAAAGTTCTTCGGTTTCATGCTAATCGAAAGTGGTTGTTAATAAGACTTGATCAACCTTATTAATGGATAATTTTTGAACGGTATGAAGTTGATGAATTTAGTAAGCACTACTTTTTGTCCCTTATTCTCTGTTTTAATTAGTTAAATAAAATAAAATGCCATGTTTTGTCTGTTTTTCTGAATTTCCCGTGCTATAAAAAAATGACCCAAAGATAAAAGTTCTCAGAATGCCCTGAAAATTTAATAATTTTTTCTGAATATTTGAGAATTTTTGGTGCAATAAACATCAGAGGGAGGTGCACCAGGTGGGCACAACCCACCTGGGCGCGCCAACACCCCCAGGTACGCCCTGGTGGGTTGTGGTCCCCATGTAGGCCCCCTCACTTATCTCTTCTTACCACATCATCACTTACCTCCAGAAAAAAAATCCCCATTGCTCTCTCTCCCATGTTCTTGAGCTCAAACCCGCGGATTTTGATCTCTTTGCTCGAAGCTCCGTTTTCGAAACTGTTTTTGGGGATTGTTGCTTGGTATGTGACTCCATCATTTGTCCAATTAGTTTTTTTAGTGGTTTATACTTTGAATAATTAGCTACTCTTGTTCTGCTGTAGATGTGCTTGCATGTTAAATTCTTAGGGTTCTAAGTAGTTTGAATGCTTCCTATGGCTTCTATGTATCCCTATGAGTAGTTGTTATCAATCTTTCAAAGTTTTGTTGACAAATTTTTGTCACTCCAAAATTTTTATTTTCAGAAAATTGTACGCAGACATGATGAACCTATTTGGAAGGAGTTCTTCGAGGAGATGGTCATCTAGGCATCTTCTAGTCATAGTTTTGCTCGTCGGTCTTATGTTAAACCAAGTGAAAGTTCCACGTGAGAGGCCTCCACTAAGACATGTTTATGGCATAGTGATGAATATATGGTGCATGTGGGCATTAAGGAGGAATTTGAGCAATATGTTCACAATGTCGGCCTCGGTCCCTACCTATCAGATAAGTGTGAACAGCACCAACTTCTCACTGAATCATTTGTCAATGGATTTAAATATTTTCCATGTGAGTCTAGGGTGTCGTTTATGCTTTATGATAATCCATATACTATCCCACTGGAGAATTTTTCTTACCATTGCAAACTTCCATTTTGGGGTTCGCTTGATTAGCCATCAACGGTTAAATACGAGTCTTTCTTGACTAGCCTTTGCTACGATGAAAATAGAGGACTAAGACAAGGAAGAATAAAGAGCATTCACTTTCCTGCAATTCAGTATTTTGCATTATTTAACGGGAAATGCATAGTAGGCAAGCAAGACTGTAGCGTACTTTGTGCGCCAGACTTGAGCCTCCTTCACACCGCTCTAACTGGTGAAAGGAATTATAACCTTGGAGCGATCATTGCACGTAGACTTCAGCACAATGCTAACAATGGTTGGTTCTATGGTGGAATTTATGCCACACGTTTAGCACAAGAGCTGGGTGTTTTGTCTTTGCCCTTTGATCCTATCCTACCCACGCGGTATTTAGATTTTGACACTTTGAAAGAACACAAGATCCTTAAGGGAAGGGTTGATAATTTCACTTACAATCTAATGTTTAACCAAAAATCTATTGTGGACACATATTTGCATGCGCCTGCTCTTTTTGATTATAACAGCAAGGGAAGATATTTTGTTCTTTAGAGCGAGGCCCGAGCTCATAACGCAGCAGTGGTGGCGGCACGGCGTGTTGAGGCATCCGCACTGAGATCCTCTGTGAGCTACCACACCGACTACTACCCTCCACGCTACTAATTCACTACCAAGTTAGGCCAAAAGCCTATGCTTGGGGGAGTATGTGTCTCTCACCGACATTACATTCATGTCCATTTATTCCATTTGTCGGTGTGCACACTTTTTCATTGTATCATCCATGCTTAGATTTATTTTTTTGCTTTCTTCTTGTGTGTTTGAAAAACATTAGAAAACCAAAAAAAGTTGTAGCTAGTTTACTTTATATGCATGCGTTGTAGTCATACTAAAAAGAAAAACCAAAAAGATTTCCTTGTTCTTATTTTGCTTGTTGGGAGCTTTCCTGTGTAAATTGTTTTTCTCGTTTTTTCTTTTCCCTCTGTGCTTGTTAAAGAAAACCAAAAACTCCAAAAATATTTCACTGTGTTTCTGTGAAATTCTTTTCTTTTCTTCGAGTTGTACTAAGGAGAAGACCATGATTAAAATGTTGAGTGGCTCTCATATGAATAATTGTTGAACTAATAAAGAGCCCATTTTACCTTGTCTTCTCCTGTTGAATAAAATGTTTGCAGATTCCAGCTTAATCCATGGCACTCTTGCACTATTATTTTTTTCATAGCATTCGGTCATGCAAGTGAAAGGCAATAATGACGACATTCGATGAACTAGCCATGGCAAAGAGAAACTGGTATGAACTCGACTTGTCTTGTCTGTGTACATATGTTTAACCTAGCATCCATGATTCAACCCGTTATGATTAAACATGTTTGCAATGACAATTAGAGATTATAGTTTCTCATGCCATGCATAAGTAGCTGGAGTTAATAATGATTTATCTTAGATATCAACATAGCGTTAAAATGATTGTGATGTAGTATGATGATATGGTATCCTCCTCTGAATGTTCAAGTGGCATGACTTGGTACATGTTCATGCATGTAGTTGAATCAAAACCAACATAGCGTCTATAATGTTTATGTTCATGGTGTTCATATGCTACTCATGCTAGTGTTCAATGTTACTTATGCATAATGCATGGTTATGATCATTGTTGCTCTCTAGCTGGCCGCTTCTCAATCTAAATTGCTAGCCCTCGCCTATACTAAGTGGGGATTCTGCTTGTACATCAAAAACCTTGAACCCAAAGTTATTCTAGATGAGTCCACCATACATACCTATATACGGTATTACCCTGCCATCCAAAGTAAATTTGCATGTGCCACCTCTAAAAACTTCTAAAAAATTATCCGTTTTGTGTGCCTAGATCGTTCATGGAACGACAGGAGGTGGTCGGTATCTTCCATTGCTAAGCGGATTATTCTCAAGTCAAGTGTTTATTCACTTGCCATGGCACGAGAAAATGGGTGATAATAGGGATTCCCGGTCCCGAACTAAAAAATGCAAATAATTAAACAAAACTCCCCCGGGATTATTGTTGGTTTGGACGGCACCCGTTGATTCGGACAAGCCGTGGAGTGTGATTGTTGGTGGAGGGGGAGTAAACCTTTACTTTTATCGCTTGGGAACCGCCACTAGCGTGCTTAGCATGGAAGATGTTGATAACTGATGGTCGTGAAGTACACGAGAAAGGTGCATGTCTCGAAATATCATTTATCTCTGTTTTAAAAATTGAGCTCTGGCACCTCTGCAAATCATTGCTTCCCTCTACGAAGGGACTATCAATTTACTTTTATGTTGTGTCATCACCTTCTTATACAAGTGCTAGAAACTGAGTAGAGCACAGTGGGCATGATTTTTGCATTGGGTGTAGCTAATGTTGGGTGCATCATGACTAGATCTTTTCTACCATGAATTACAATGTTTAGTCGTTGCTTGAACTTTGGAGGTGCTCTGCGTTTATGCTTTGTGGTCTCAGAAAGGGCTAGCGAGATACCATTATTGTCATATTATATGAGTCACTCTAATCTTTAAGAGTTACATTGTTTAGTCGTTGGTTGTTTTGACAATGTGTTACCGTTTGAGATATCTTTTTATTGCTCGTTAGCTGATTATTTCATTTATATGAGTCACTCTAATCTTTAAGAGCTACTGTCGACATGGTTAGTTATAATGTTGGCTGGAAACCTGGGTGTTGTTTAAGCTTATTTATGCAAACAAGAGCAAAAGAGTTCGTAAAAGTTTCCCTTTCTCACTTTTAGTTTATCAACTGAATTGCTCGAGGACAAGAAAAGGTTTAAGCTTGGGGGAGTTGATATGTCTCCAACGTATCTACTTTTCCTCACACCTTTTCTCTTTTTTGACTCCAATTTGCATAATTTGAATGAAACTAACCCCGGACTGAAGCTGTTTTCAGCAGAACTACCATGGTGTTGTTTTTGTGTAGAAATAAAAGTTCTCGGAATTGAACAAAACTTTGTGAGGAATTTTTATATAATATATAAGAATTTCTGGAGCCAAAACCTGCCGGAGAGGGGGCCCTGGGTGGGCACAACCCACCAGGGCGCGCCCCCCTCTCCTGGCGCGCCCCGGTGGGTTGTACCCACCTGGGGGCCCCGCAGACCAAAACCCTGACACTATAAATTCCTATTTTCGGAGAAAAAACTCAGGGAAAAATAATTATCACGATCCACGAGATGGAGCCGCCGCCAAGCCCTGTTCTTCCTCGGGAGGGCAGATCTGGAGTCCGTTTGGGGCTCCGAAGAGGGAGATCTTCGTTCTTCGTCATCACCAACCCTCCTCGATCGCCAATTCCATGATGCTCCCAACTGGGAGTGAGTAATTCCTTCGTAGGCTCGCTGGTCGGTGAGGAGTTGGATGAGATTCATCATGTAATCGAGTTACTTTTGTTAGGGCTTGTTCCCTGGAATCCACTATGTTCCTAGAATGATGTTGCTATGACTTTGCTATGCTTAATGCTTGTCACTTTGGGCGTGGGTGCCATGATTTCAGATCTGAACCATTTATGAATTCATCATTATATCCATGTTCTAGATTTGATCTTGCAAGTTATAGTCACCTACTACATGTTATGATCCGGCAACCCCGATGTGACAATTACCGAGCCCACTCCGGGTGATGACCGTAGTTTGAGGAGTTCATGTATTCACTATGTGTTAGTGCTTTGTTCCTGTTCTCTATTAAAAGGAGGCCTTAATATCCCTTAGTTTCTAATATGCACCCCGCTACCACGGGAGGGTGGGACAAAATATGTTATGCAAGTTCTTTTAATAAAGCATGTATGACTATTTATGGAATACATGCCTACATTATATCAATGAACTGGAGCTAGTGTTGTATCGCCCTAGGTTATAACTGTCTCATGATGAATATCATCCAACAAGTCACCGATCCAATGTATATGAACTTTTCCATATTGTTTCTGCTAAGTTACTACTGCTATCATCACTGCTACACTTGCTACAAAATTACTGCTATCACTGTTACTATCACTATTGTTGCTTTCACCACTATCAAAACTATACTGAGCACTTTGCTGCAGATAATTAATCTCCAGGTGTGCTTGAATTGAAAACTCAGCTACTAATACCTTCAAATATTCTTTGGCTCCCCTTGTATCGAATCTATAAATTTGGGTTGAATACTATACCCTCGAAAACTGTTGCGATCCCCTATACTTGTGGGTTATCAGCGTGTACATAGCCGCGAACTCGTGTGAAATCCCATCTTCGTCCAGAAAGGTATCCACATTTGCGTTCTTGAACTTCGTTCCGTTGTCGCTGCAAACCTTCTTGATCTTCACTTCAAATTGATTTTGGGCCTCCCTAGCGAAGTTCTCGAAGATCTTTTGGACCTGCGATTTATCATCAAGAAAGAACACCCATGTAACTCTTGAAAAATCATCTACTATGACTAGACCAATGAGTTTCCACTGAGACTTTTATAGGCATTGGGACCAAAGAGATCCATATGAAGTAGCTTGAGAAGTCTTCTCATGGTCATGATGTTCTTCACGGGGTGGCTTCCTCCAACTTGTTTTCCTGCTTGACAAGCACTACACAATCTATCCTTGTCAAATATAACATATTTCACTCCAAGGATATGATCACCTTTAATGAGCTTATAAAGATTTCGCATGCCCACATGACCTAATCTTCTATGCCACAACCAGCCTTTAGAGGATTTAGCAATTAAGAAAGTTCTAGGTTGAGCCTTTTTAGTGAAGTCAACAATGTAAAGATCACGTCTATGAATACCAGTAAACACCATTTTATGATTATCTCTATGAAACACTTGGCAATCTACTTCAGTAAATAGGACATTGAAACCAAATTCAGCAAGTCTAGATACGGAAAGTAGATTATAGCCAAGATATTCAACGAGCATAACATTTTATATGGAGCCATCATGTGAGATGGCCACCTTACCAAGTCCAGCCACCTTACCCTTTGATTTATCCCCAAAGGTGACATACTTTCGAGGACTGTTGTTTTCAGCAAGCTCACGAAACACATCCTTATCTCCGGTCATGTGATCGGTACATCCACTATCAAGAACCCATTCCTTTACTCCAGCCAGGTAGCCACGAAGATTGGCCATAAGACCAAAATGTCTCATAGACTCATCGAGATCAAAGTCACTATCATCATCCTCATCATAGTATCCATGTTCAGCATCATCTTGTGATTGATCAATTACTAGAGTGAGTGATTCATTAGATAAGTGATCATCACAATGTTCATCTTTATGAATTCTAATGGCTTCGAAGATGATATTGCTAATGATTCCAACATCTCGTTTGACACGCATTAGGTTACTAAGCTCAAATAAACAATCACCAAACTTAGCATCCTTGGTTCAACTCCACAATCTTGTCGGAGGCTCCCAAGTAACACCTAACCAATCTAGGAGACACCACTCTCCAAAAGGTAATAAATGGTGTGTTGATGATGAACTCCTTGCTCTTGTTCTTCAAGTGATAGTCTCCCCAACACTCAACTCTCTCTGACAGATTTGAATTTGGTGGAAAGATTATTTGAGTGGAAAGCAACTTGGGGAAGGCTAGAGATCAAGATTATTGTGGTTGGAATGAAATATCTTTGTCTCAACACATGAGTAGGTGGTTCTCTCTCAGAAAATGTATGCTGGAAGTGTAGGCACGTTCTGATGGCTCTCTCTACCAATGAAGAGTGGGTGGAGGGGTATATATAGCCTCCGCACAATATCTAGCCGTTACACACATTTCACCAAACTCGGTGGGACCGAATCGAGAAACTCGGTCAGACCGATATGGTTCAAAATGTGAACGTTAGATATTTCGGTGGGACCAACATGATCAACTCGGTGGGACCGATGTGCTAGGGTTAGGGTAAAACCTCAACTCAGTTCGACCGATTACACAAACCCGGTGGGCCCAATTTTGGTAATAAGCAAAACAGAGAGTTGGTCAAACAAACTCGGTGGGACCGATTGCGTATCTCAGTTAGACCGAAAATAGATGCAATAGGTAACAGAGAGTTTGCAAGACCATCTCGGTGAGGCCGAGATCCCATCGGTAAGACCAAACTAATTAGGGTTTCTCGCAGTGGCTATGTCAAATGAGCTCGGTGGCGCCGGATAGATCAAATCGATGGGGCCAAGTTTGACTTTTGGTTTGGAACATATGTGGATATGAGAAAGTGGTTGAAGGCTTTGGATCATATCACTAAGAAGTTTGAGCAAGCAAGCCATTAAGAAACACCTCATCCCCTTTTAATATTACTGGCTTTTCCTATGGACTCAATGTGATCCTGGATCCCTAATATGAAAATGTAGAGTCTTGAGCTTGAGACAATCTTTGTCCTTAGCATCTTGAAGGGGTTCCACATGCTCTTGTCCAAGCCACTCCACTGTTGACCTCATCTGAAATATACTAGATGAAAATATTAGTCCAACAAGAGATATGTTGACATTAATTACCAAAATCACCCAGGGAGCACTTGTGCTTTCACAGGCATATGTTGCAGCTGCGCAATGCCTACCGTCGTGCCACTACGACCATGCCGGCTGGCGGACTAAACCCGTTCGACCACCCCATCGACTTCAACGAGCTGCGGCTTCCTGACCTGGTCTCCTTCACATCTCCGAGGAGCTAAGACGGCTCCGCGCAATGGTGGGGGCGGAACTGGACAAGGAGGGGTTGCGGGCCATTGGACGTCGTCGTTAACGAGCTGGCTCCCGTCGACCGGGAGCGGGCTCTGCGGGCGGTTGCACCCTGCATCACCAATGTCGTGCGCCTCGAGAAATAGAGGGACTTCAGTGGTGTTTTGGCATCCTCTGCATGGGCATGTCCATCTCTCGGCACAACATGACCGTTGGATCAAAGTCAGATGGTGCAGATCAGTCACTGTAGAACATAGCGTGTGGGTGTGTTTGGTTTCATTCTTATCCTAATATAGTTGTTCCATGTTCGTGTATTTGTGTTAACCTACTAGTGTGGACTCATGCACCCTTGATGCACTCTACCAAACACCCAACAGTGGATCGTGAAGGGAACTCCCATCCCATGCAACCTTCATACACCCTGCCTAACACTAATTCGTGCTTCATATGGTTCATGTTTCGTGGAGTACTGTAGCACCGTACTCTCTGTGCGCTGTAGACCTAATTCTGTTAACATTGATCTCACCGTTCATTCTCGGCCGGACAATCGAAAAACGGTACTATGTTACATTACTATTCATATAGTTGACATGCACACGACATAATTTGTTATCATTATATCTTACTACACTAGCAACAAGATTATGTAGTACTGACGTATGACCACTCCACATGCCTAGTAGTAGTGTAACATCCCAAATTTTCAATTTGGAATGTTATACACTAGATCATCATTGCATATCATATTTCATTGCATTTTGGTTGATCCTAGAAATTCTACGCAACTCAAGGACCCTCGGAGAGAGTTGGGGATTTCGTCATTTTCATATTTGAGTTTTCTCAAATTTTGAAAATAGGATCGTTTGATTTTATTTATTTCATCATCAATTATTTATATTATGAAAATTATGAGAGAGGGAATAAAAAGACTTCCCCAAAATAAAGAAATATTGAAGGTTTAATAAAAAAATCAAATAAGATTTTATTTTGGTTTTATTTGCTATTTTATTTGAATTTAGGAAAAATTGCACGTTTTCAAAATTGCATTTAGAGCCAAAAAATGTTCATCCTGTTCTAAATATTTTATTTAGACGGAGAAAATTTGTTTTGGATTTTTAGAATTTTATTTATTTTTGTAGAATTTTTTTAGTCGTAGCGAGATTGTTTAAAAAAAAGAGACCCCGCGCCCGACTGGGCCAAGGGCCCAGCCGAGCGGGCCGGCCCAGCCAGCCGTCGCTGCCTCTCGCCGGGTCGGGACAGAGTACCGACCAGCGCCGCCGCTGCCCGAGTTCGGGAAGGACTCCGCCTCCCGAGGCCGACCCCTTCCCCAAGTCGCCTCTCCCCGCCCCTTTATAACTGCTGCCCCCCCTGCAGCCCACACCGCCGCCGCCGCCGCGCTCCCCCAGTGCAGCCACCGCACGCGGCCCACGCCGCCTGCCGCCGCCCCGCGCCGCTTGCCGCCGCTACAAGCCGCCCGGAGCCGCCGCCCCGCCGCCTCGCGCCACTCGCCGCCCTGCCGGAGTCTCGCCGGAGCGCCGCCGCCGAGGAAGCCGCCGCCCGGTTTTTGAGAAAAAGTCATTTCGTTTTTAAAAAAAAATCCCTAGTTTTCATTTTTTTCAAATGGATCGGTTTTTCTCCAGTATATTTATTTAGCGAGCATTCGCTCATCTGTTCGTTTTAACGAACACGTTTTTCGTTTAGTTCCTGTTAACGAACGTTCGTTCGTTAACCTGTTCGTCGTTTTTCTTTTTCTCGGATTAAATTCGCGATTTTTCTAAACGCGATTTCTGATCCGTTGTTCGTTTTAGTTTATCTTTTCGCTCGTTTGTCGGAATCAGGGGATTCAAGCGCCTGGAGTTTCGTCTCGAAATCCACTTTCCGTTTAACCAACTGAAACAAGTTTTTGCCACTGTAAAAAATTGCCCTAGTTTCAGATTAATAAACGAAGCTTATTTCTTTTGCCATTTGTCTATCGTTGCTTCGTTCGATTTGATTCTTTTTGCCAATTGGAGTTCTTAAGTTGAACTTTCTGGTTAGATCTCTTATTCGAGTTTTACCTGTGCATTAGATGAGTACTTATTGTATGCTTGTTTGTTTGTGATAGAGTACCCGGAGTGCGCCGCTTGCTACTTCGAATCGCTAGGTTTCACGGATCATCAGCAAGGCAAGTAACACTTTGATCATACTTCCAATTACACAGTTTTATTGCATTAGATCAATCCTCACACATTGCATGATTAGGATCTAATTAAATTGTGGGTTTAGGAAGTAGTTGAGGTAGTGCCTATTACCTATTATTATCAAACCTTTGGGAGTTACTTCTATGTTTGCTCATTATGCCATGCTAGTAGACGTGGATTGGGTGAGTGAAATCCATGACAGATGTGAGATTGTTAAATTAAAGGTTTATCTAAGGTGGCAACTTAAATACACATCTGGGTGGATTGAGGCACCTGGGTATTCGAGCGATTGCCTGTTTTTCTTTTGCACTGCCACCCAGGCTCAAAGGGATCATGAGATTATTCATACTAGAAACTTCCTTGTGCAGCCACAAGCTACTATGGGCTCTAGCATAGTTGACTAAGTCATGCGAATTCTTACAGTGGTAGACTAGCAGATGTAGGGGATGTAGGTTGGTACGGTCTACCCATTCGTAAGGTGTTAGCGCTTCTGAAAGACTATGTCTCGGTCATCCGTTTCTCAAACACCATGTAGTGCGAGAAATCCAACGGAGGAGATCGAGTCTTGTGGGGAAAAGTGTGCAAACCTCTGCAGAGTGTATAAACTAATCAAGGTTAGCCGTGTCCCTGATTATGGACATCTTGAGTATCTAGTACCTGGATTATCATGTGAATCTCATCATGTTACTCTAAAAATTAATTTTGTTGGGTTTTGTTTAATGATGATGCTTAATTGGGATTGAGAATGCTATCAACCATTCTCAATGTTTAATAACCACCATGATAGTTAAATAAAATTTATTCCTTTGCAGTAGGGAAAAATTGGCTTTACGAAAAACTGTAACCATAGAGCTTTCCACCAGCCAAATATGCATATAGAATAGCCTTATTCTTTTATCATTCTCTATGTGTTACATTGCCAGCATATTCCATGTGCTGACCCGTTTCGGGCTGCAACGTTAATGTTGCAGACTTTTCAGATGATGATTAAGGTGCCTTTAGGTCGTGGTTCTATACTCAGTGATGCCGTTGGAGTTGATGGACTCACTTATCTTCCAAGCCTTCCGATGTTATCGTTATTAGATGGCCTTAAGCCATATTTATTGTAATAAGTTCTCTTTTGAGACTCTCGATGTAATAAGTGTGTGATTGCTACTCTGTTATAAATCCTTCAAGTACTGTGTGGTGTCAGCATTATTGGTCCAGGGATGACACCTGAGCACAGAGATTGGACATGTTTGATGTCTGGTCGCTACAAGATGGTATCAGAGCACACGCTGACTGTAAGACATGACCACTAAGCTAAAGCCCTAGATCACCACTCTGTCTTCTCATTCTGACTCCTCATCTTTTCTACTCTTTTAGGATGGTGGATGCAAGGAACAAGTTCACGCAACCGGATGAAGATACACCCTTTGGACGTCACTTGAAGGAAGTCACTAGATACCTGAACATAGGAGTACCAAGCTTCACCGGAACCTACAACGCCACTTTACCTGGAGAGGAGTGCTGGATGATTCAAGTTCAAGTTCCAGGAAGTACATTCATGCCAGTCACTCAGCCCATCGAGTTTTCCTTTGATGCACCAACCTGGAGTCTAGGAAAGAGCATGGCAGCTCACATCGCCATGGGACGCATTGGAGAAGTTTACCGCAATGATCTCAAGGATACTATCTACTAGATTTGTGGGCGCCGAGATGAACACTGGGAGATGATCACCACCAGGAAAGTTAGATCAATTACAGCTTTTATCCAGGAGTTAAACCAACACATTCGACGTCAGGAGAACCAGATGTGTGCCGACATGATGGATCTGAAGAAGGCAAGGACAAGGATCAAGGAACTAGAGGAAGAACTCAAGGCTACACGTGAAGATTATGAAGAAGAAATCGAAGTATTAGTGGAGAAGAATGACGATCTGATCAACAAAATTGGAATATTCATGGGAGACCCTACACCAGTAGAAGAAGACGAAGAACCCAAGGAGATTCGCCCGGAAGACTACATCATCATCGACGACACCGACTCGGATCCAGATGATAGCGATGATGACTATGTGGATGAAGCTAGAGCAGATATCATGGAGTCTGCAACCGAAGAATATTTGTAGTAGACCACCCCATCAGTAGTAGTAGTCCACCATGTAAATATAGTAGTCCGAGCACTTTTGCGATAGTTAGAACGATTGTATGCCCTTGTTTGATTGAATGAAGTGAATTGTTTGCTTTTGCCTCATGTGCATATGGGTAGTGTTTTCTCTCTAGACCCCTCTCTATTCTTAAATCTCATCCTTTCTAAACCCTCAGATGCCTCCGAGACGTGACCGGAGCTCACCCAGTTGATCCAGCAGCAGAACACATTGACGCAGTTGCTAGTCCAGAATCAGAATCAGGGGAACAACAACAACAACCCACCACCACCACCTGTTGATCACTTAGCCCATTTTCTTAGGTTGAATCCGCCGGTGTTTTCTAGTAGCATCGGGCCGATAGTAGCAGATGATTGGCTCCGCAAGACAGCAAGGGAGTTGACCACGGCAGGATGCACAGATGCGGAAAAGGTGAAGTTTGCCGCACATCAGCTTGAAGGACCCGCAGCATCATGGTGGGAGAATTTCACAGCCACTTTCCCTGTCGACACTGTCACATGGGACTAGTTCCAGCAGGCTTTCCGTACTTCCCATGTTTCAGCAAGAGCTATGGCCATGAAGAAGCGAGAGTTTCGCAATTTGCGCCAAGGAGGAAGGACAGTTGGCCAGTATGTGGAGGATTTTAGTAAGCTAGCACGTTATGCCCCAGATGACGTTGCCACGGATGCGGCTAAGCAGGAGAAGTTTCTGGAAGGACTGAATGATGAGTTGAGCATGCAGTTGATGGTAGCAACCTTCAACAACTACCAGGAGTTGGTAGATCGTGCTCTCATGATTGAAGGGAAGCAGCAGTAAATTGAGAACCGTAAGAGGAAGTATGGACAAGGGAAGTACAATTCTGGATCTCAACAGAAGCCATGTTTTAACCCTAGACCGGGAGGACATTTTCAGCATACCCATGGAGGAGGTAGCTCGCAGAATCATAATGGCACCAAGACTGGTAATGGGAATGGAGGAAGCAATGACCAGAACTGTACAAACCCATCAACCCCAGCCAAGAGAGACCTGAGCCAAGTCACTTTCTTTAAGTGCCAGAAGACTGGACATTATGCCAATGAATGTCCTGAAGCCCCGAATGGAAATGGCAATGGAAGCTCTGGGAAGAAGCCGAACCCTTTCAACAGGGGACAGGTGAACCACGTAAAAATGTGGAGGAAGTTGAAGCCCAGCCAGATGCAGTAATAGGTAAGTTTTTGGTTAAGTCATTTACTACACTCGTTCTTTTTGATACTGGTGCATCGCATTCATACATATCAAGGGGATTTGTGGATAAGTATAAACTGCCAACCCAAGCCCTTAGATCACCCATGTTAGTAACCTCGCCTGGAGCAGAGTATATGGCTAGTCTATGGTGTGATCGGTTACCATTAAGGATTGGTGACTACGTATTTCCCTCAGACCTAATAGTATTGGAATCTCAAGGATTCGATGTGATATTAGGCATGGATTGGTTATCAAAGTATGAAGGGAATATTGAATGTGCCAGTAAGTCAATTTTTCTTACCACGCCAGAAGGGAGAAGGATCAAGTATGTATCCCGGCATGTGCCGAAAAAGACTCAAGTAAATTGCTTAACAGGAGTTGTGCAGGAGGAAGTACCAGTGGTGAAAGATTTCCCTGATGTATTTCCAGAAGAATTGCCAGGCATGCCACCGGATAGAGATATTGAGTTTTTGATTGAGGTTTTGCCAGGCACAGGGCCAATATCTAAGAGACCATATAGGATGCCCGCAAAGGATTTGGAAGAGATTAAGAAGCAGATCAAGGAGTTATTGGATAAAGGTTATATTCGCCCAAGTTCTTCACCTTGGGGATCGCCAGTACTTCTAGTGGAGAAGAAGGATGGATCGTTAAGGATGGTTGTTGATTATCGAGGATTGAATGAAGTAACCATTAAGAACAATTACCCACTACCGATGATCAATGATCTGTTTGATCGATTACAAGGAGCTAAGGTATTTTCCAAGATCGATCTGCGATCAGGGTACCACCAGTTGAAGATTCAAGAATAGGATATACCCAAGATAGCTTTTACCACTAGGTATGGGTTGTACGAGTATACTGTTATGTCATTTGGTCTGACTAACGCCCCTGTATATTTTATGAACATGATGAACAAGGTGTTTATGGAGTTTCTAGATAAGTTCGTTGTAGTGTTCATCGATGATATCCTGGTATACTCGAAGAACGAAGAGGAGCATAAGGAGCATTTGCGCTTGGTACTTGGAAAGCTCAGAGAACATCAGTTATATGCCAAGTTTAGGAAATGTGAGTTTTGGTTGAAGGAAGTTGGATTTCTCGGACACGTTATATCTGGAGAAATTATAGCAGTAGATCCCACCAAGGTTGACACTGTGACAAATTGGGAAGCACCAACAACAGTTGGAGAGATCCGGAGTTTTCTTGGACTTGCAGGATACTACCGGAGATTCTTTGAAAATTTCTCAAAGATTGCAAAGCCTATGACGGAGTTGTTGAAGAAAGATACCAAGTTCATATGGACTGAGGAATGTAAGGCCAGTTTCCAGGAGCTGAAGAAACGTTTGGTTACATCAGCTGTGTTGATTTTGCCAGGTCAGACCAAGGATTATGAGGTGTACTGCGACGCTTCACGTCGAGGACTTGGAGTAGTGCTTATGCAGGAAGGAAGAGTTGTTTCCTATGCCTCACAACAGCTTAAGCCTCATGAGTTAAATTATGCTACGCATGATTTGGAGTTAGTAGCCGTAGTGCATGCATTGAAAACCTGGAGACACTTTCTCATTGGAAACCATTGTGAGGTGTACACGGATCACAAGAGTTTGTAGTATATTTTCACCCAGGAGGAGTTGAACCTCAGACAAAGGAGATGGTTGGAGCTCATCAAGGATTATGATATGAGATTGCATTATCACCCTAGAAAGGCTAACGTAGTAGGTGGCGCATTGAGTCGTAAAAGCCATGTTAACACACTAATGATGGGACATTTACCAAGGGAGTTAGCCGAAAATCTTCGAGAGCTATGTTTGGAAATAGTTCCAAGAGGCTATGTAGCAGCAATGGAGATTCAGTCTACTTTGATGGATAAGATCAGAGAAGCCCAGAAGACTGACAAGGAGATTGCCTCTATTAAGGAGAAAATGAGAAAAGGAAAAGCTAAAGGACTTCGTGAGGATGAGCACGATACCTTATGGTTTGAAGACCACGTTTATGTGCCTAATGATTTAGAGATCAGGAAGTTAATTCTGCAAGAGGCCCATGATTCACCCTATTCGATTCACCTAGGAAATACCAAGATGTATCTGGATATGAAGGATATTTTCTGGTGGACCGGAATGAAGAAGGATATTGCAGAGTATGTAGCAGTTTGTGATGTATGTCAGAGAGTAAAGGCAGAGCATCAGAAGCCAGCAGGATTGCTACAGCCATTGCCGATACCCGAATGGAAGTGGGATAAGTTAGGTATGGATTTTATTACGGGTTTACCCAGAACTCGTTCAGGCTATGATTCGATTTGGGTTGTAGTCGATCGTTTGATAAAGGTAGCTCATTTCATTCCAGTAAAGACTACCTATACCAGTGCAAAGTTGGCAAAGATATACATGACCAGGATCGTATGTCTGCATGGAGTTCCAGGGAGCATTGTGTCAGATAGAGGAACCCATTTTACCTCAAAGTTCTGGAATCAGTTACATGAAACTTTGGGTACCAGGCTAGAATTCAGTACAGCTTTTCATCCACAGATAGATGGACAGACCGAGAGAGTCAATCAGATTTTGGAGGATATGTTGAGAGCTTGTGCGCTAGATTACGGATCTAGTTGGGACGAGAATTTGCCGTATGCAGAGTTCTCTTACAACAATAGTTATCAATCTAGTTTGAAGATGGCCCCTTTTGAAGCCTTGTACGGAAGGAGGTGCAGAACCCCATTGTCGTGGGATGAAGTTGAAGTCCATCAGTTGTTTGGACCGGATCTGATTAAGGAGTCTGAACAGAAAGTAAAATTGATTCGCGATAGGCTCAAGGTAGCCCAGTCCAGGCAGAAGAGCTACGCAGATTCTAAACGCGAGGACACATTTTACGAAGTCGGAGACTGAGTTTACCTTCGAGTATCTCCCCTTCGAGGAGTTAAGCGCTTTGGAGTTAAGGGTAAATTAGCGCCACGTTTTGTAGGACCATACAAAGTTTTGGAGCGTATGAGAGAAGTAGCCTACAAGTTGGAATTGCCTGAAGGATTGTCAGGAGTTCACGACGTGTTCCACGTTTCCCAATTGAAGAAGTGCCACGCAGAGATGGCTGATATACCGCTGAGAGATACAGTGCCACTGGAAGCGATTCAGTTGGACAGTGATTTGACCTATGAGGAGAAACCAGTCAAGATCCTTGAGCATGCCAGCCGAGTCACCCGCAGCAAGGTTATCAAGTTTTGCAAATTTTAGTGGAGCCACCACACGGAAGATGAAGCCACCTAGGAACGAGAGGAAGATTTGCAGAAGGACCACCCTCACCTATTTTCTAGCCAACCCGAATCTCGAGGGCGAGATTCATCTTAATGGGGGTAGGTTTGTAACATCCCAAATTTTCAATTTGGAATGTTATACACTAGATCATCATTACATATCATATTTCATTGCATTTTGGTTGATCCTAGAAATTCTACGCAACTCAAGGACCCTCGGAGAGAGTTGGGGATTTCGTTATTTTCATATTTGAGTTTTCTCAAATTTTGAAAATAGGATCGTTTGATTTTATTTATTTCATCTTCAATTATTTCTATTATGAAAATTATGAGAGAGGGAATAAAATGACTTTCCCAAAATAAAGAAATATTGAAGGTTTAATAAAAAAATCAAATAAGATTTTATTTTGGTTTTATTTGCTATTTTATTTGAATTTAGGAAAAATTGCACGTTTTCAAAATTGCATTTAGAGCCAAAAAATGTTCATCCTGTTCTAAATATTTTATTTAGATGGAGAAAATTTGTTTTTGGCATTTTTAGAATTTTATTTATTTTTCTAGAATTTTTTTTAGTCGTAGCGAAATTGTTTAAAAAAAGAGAGACCACGTGCCCGACTGGGCCAAGGGCCCAGCCGAGCGGGCCGGCCCAGCCAGCTGCCGCCGCCTCTCGCCGGGTCGGGACAGAGTCCCGACCAGCGCCGCCGCCGCCTGAGTCCGGGGAGGACTCCGCATCTCGAGGCCGACCCCTTCCCCAACTTGCCTCTCCCCACCCCTTTATAACCGCCGCCCCCCCTGCAGCCCACACCGCCGCACGCCCCCAGCACCGCCGCCACACACTGCCCGCGCCGCCTGCCGCCGCCCCGCGCCGCTTGCCGCCGCTGCACGCCGCCCGGAGCCGCCGCCCCGCCGCCTCACGCCACCCGTCACCCTACCGGAGTCTCGTCGGAGCGCCGGCGCTGAGGTAGCCACCGCCCGGGTTTTGAGAAAAAGCCATTTCGGTTTTTTTTTTAAATCCCTAGTTTTCGTTTTTTAAATGGATCGGTTTTTCTCCGATTTATTTATTTAGCGAGCGTTCGCTCATCCGTTCGTTTTAACGAACACATTTTTCGTTTAGTTCCTGTTGATGAACGTTCGTTCGTTAACCTGTTCATCGTTTTTCTTTTTCTCGGATTAAATCTACGATTTTTCTGATCACGATTTCTGATCCGATGTTCGTTTTAGTTTATCTTTTCGCTCGTTTGTCGGAATCAGGCGATTCAAGCGCCTGGAGTTTCGTATCGAAACCCTCTTTCCGTTTAACCAACTGAAACAAGTTTTTGCCACTATAAAAAATTTCCCTAGTTTCAGATTAGTAAACGAAGCTTATTTCTTTTGCCGTTTGTCTTTCGTTGCTTCGTCCGATTTGATTCTTTTTGAAAAACCGGAGTTCTTAAGTTGAACTTTCTGATTAGATCCCTTATTCGCGTTTTACCTGTGCATTAGATGAGTACTTATTGTATGCTTGTTTGTTTGCGATAGAGTTCCCGGAGTGCGCCACTTGCTACTTCGAATCGCTAGGTTTCACGGATCATCAACAAGGCAAGTAACACTTTGATCATACTTCCAATTACCCAGTTTTATTGCATTAGATCAATCCTCACACATTGCTTGATTAGGATCTAATTAAATTGTGGGTTTGGGAAGTAGTTGAGGTAGTGCCTATTATCTGTTATTATCAAACCTTTGGGAGTTACTTCTACGTTTGCTCATTATGCCATGCTAGTAGACGTGGATTGGGTGAGTGAAATCCATGACAGATGTGAGATTGTTAAATTAAAGGTTTATCTAAGGTGGCAAATTAAATACACATCTGGGTGGATTGAGGCACCTGGGTATTCCAGCGATTGCCCGTTTTTCTTTTGGACTGCCACCCAGGCTCAAAGGGATCATGAGATTATTCATACTAGAAACATCCGTGTGCAGCCACAAGCTACTATGGGCTCTAGCATAGTTGACTAAGTCGTGCGAACTCTTACAGTGGTAGACTAGCAGATGTAGGGGATGTAGGTTGGTACGGTCTACCCGTTCGTAAGGTGATAGCGCTTCTGAAAGACTTTGTCTCGGTCATCTGTTTCTCAAACACCATGTAGTGCGAGAAATCCAACGGAGGAGATCGAGTCTTGTGGGGAAAAGTGCGCAAACCTTTGAATATTGTATAAACTAATCATGGTTAGCCGTGTCCCCGGTTATGGACATCTTGAGTATCTAGTACTTGGATTATCATGTGAATCTCATCATGTTACTCAAAAAATTAATTTTATTGGGTTTTGTTTAATGATGATGCTTAATTGGGATTGAGAATGTTGTCAACCATTCTCAATGTTTAACAACCACCATGATAGTTAAATAAAATTTATTCCTTTGTAGTAGGGAAAAATTGGCTTTACGCAACACTGTAACCATAGAGCTTTCCACCAGCCAAATATGCATATAGAATAGCCTTATTCTTTTATCATTCTCTATGTGTTACATTGCCAGCATATTCCATGTGCTGACCCGTTTCGGGCTGCAACGTTAATGTTGCAGACTTTTCAAACGACGATTAAGGTGCCTTTAGGTCGTGGTTCTATACTCAGTGATGCCGTTGGACTTGATGAACTCACTTATCTTCCAAGCCTTCCGCTGTTATCGTTATTAGATGGCCTTAAGCCATATTTATTGTAATAAGTTCTCTTTTGAGACTCTCGATGTAATAAGTGTGTGATTGCTACTCTATTATAAATCCTTCAAGTACTGTGTGGTGTCAGCATTACTAATCCAGGGATGACACCTGAGCACAGAGATTAGACCATTTGAGGTCTGGTCGCTACAAGTAGGAGCACTGTGCATGTTCAAGTGGTTGCCGTGTTTCACACTCCTTCGTCGTAAGAGTGGAAACGCTTGCTGTAATCATTTTTTTTCTTCAGAAAAACAGTGGACACGCTCTACCATGCGGATCCTCCTCGATGGTCGTCGGGAACCTTTTTACTCAGTTTCACCGACGTGTGGGACAGCTAGCATCGGGGTCCACCAGCCATGCACTAAATTACTCTACACTAGAGTGCCCAGCTGCACGGTGGACTACTCCGATCAAAGCACCGCAGTAATGCCCAATGAGCCATCAAATCACAAAACCTCCTCCTTTCTAGCGGTAAGTTGGACGGATGAAACAACCATCATTTCACTCTTCTCTCTCAGCTTCCTCTCTTGAAGAAAACCCCTACTTGCTTCTCCCTCACCTTGTTCCTCATTTCTTCAAGAAAACCCCGACCTGCTTCTGCCATTGTTCTTCTCTCCCAAAGAAGGAAAGGTGAGCGCATCAATGGTGTTGATTCTGGCCAAGGCCCGGTCTTGCAACCCCGAGACTGATGCTATAACTCCCTCTCTGTTCTTCTTTTGGGTTTGTGATTATGGTTTCTTTTCTTTTATTTCTATTTGTCAGTTTCTTGATGGACGCTGGAGCACCGGCCGAAGTTATGTCTATGCCTCTGGCCAAAACCATCGACGCTCATGGTACGAAGAAGCGGAAGCACCCTGCCGAGACTACCGCACACAAGCTCAAAGCCATCGCCTGTCCAAGGCCCCCTCTCCGGGATCCCTCATTAAGAAAGTCCAGGTAATATGCAGTACTAGTACTAGTAGTACAACTTTCTGGGTGATCTTAATCTTCTTGATGATCTTTTTCTCGATCTTGATCATGTTTTTTCATCTAACATGCAGTACTAGTACTAGTAGTATGAATTTCTGGGTGATTTTTGTGTGCCAAATGACGGTTCTAAATTCCTCTTTTGACCAAAACATGCAAGAGGTTGACATTGATTTCTTATAGATTACTTCCAACTACTTTATGAACATCAATGCTACCTTTGAAGATGGTATATTTGCCTTAGTAACCTGTGTTATGAATATTGCAAGTAATCCCTCTGCTCTGATGCCTTTGACGACATGTTCTAGTGTCTTTCTTCATTCATTTCTATGCGTATATGTAGTCATATATGGAGTAAAATATCGAAAATCATCTTATATTTCTGAACGTAGGTAGTAAAAAAATATTTGGTTTCTGCTTGAATTAGAACCAAGTCCGCGGTGGAGAAGAAGTTCTTAAAGTCATGCAGTGTCAACTGGAAGACCTGAGGATGAGTTCTGCTGCTAAACTATCCAGCTATTGTGTCCTTGTCGCCACATGTCCTGAACTAGTGTTTTCCTGTAGCATTGTTGTCAGGCGTGTTCTCGAGGCTGTAGTTGACCACAACAATTTCCTGTTTGTGCCTTCGATTATGAAGGGTGTGGTTCTTGTACAGCTTCCCGACAAATCTGATGCGGCATGTCTTCATCGTCATGTTTAGTAGTAGAAAGACCACTATGTTAGGTTCTCCAAGGTTGACGAGATCATGATGGCGCACGTAGACATCTCTCACGAAGTCCTTGGCCTAGTTAGTTATGTGGGGTTCATCCCGTAGGTCGGTGGCAAGAAATAGTCTGTAGAGTTTAATTAGTGGAACTTTGCTTGTATGTAGTAAGTACTATTGTTTAGTACTTGATTTGTGTTTGTGAACCCGGTATTGTTTAGTACTGCCACTTTTGGTGTGTGGTGAGTCGAGAAAACAGTCTATGTTAATGTATGTCCACTCAATTCAGTTTGTATATTTTGAAGTATCCAGATCATCTTTCTTGTGAGGAAGGTTTATCAATTATGGTTACACCCCAATATCTGTACCACTAGGATTTATCGCACCCATCAGGATTTCCAGTCCCATGGATGTTCGATCCATATGATTTTTCACGACCTTTGGACTATCCTTCTTGTGGGAGTAGGCGGGGGCCCTGCATGCCACGCGTAGTTGGACGACCAATCTTCTATTTAATACTTCAACATAGTGATTTCTTGGTAAGGATTCACTCATGTCACATCAAGTAAATATTATTGATTTAATGCCATGTTTTCTTTCTTTTGCTCCAATTTTACGATGCAGGTTTTTCCATGTGACATTCATCATAGAAAAAACCGTTTGGTTTGCTCTACGATGGCTAGTTTTGCAGGTTTCACTTCTTATGTCGTGTCAGTAAAGAAGGCACTGTCCATCACTTATATTACTGGAAAAAATTGGATTAGTCTGTTGTCTGAGTACAAGCTGAATCCCTATGATGAACTGCAGTTTGGTTTAACAAACATGCCACAATTAGTCCTTCTCGCGTTCAAAAGAAATGAAGAAAAAGACTAGATCACGATCACGGAGCCTAGTCAAGTTAGAAAGCTGATCATAGTAGACCAGACACGATCGCCGCTGTCTTGCACATCGGTACCACCTTCAACAACGGATCGAGCACCGACAGTTGCTCTAGCACTAACAGCGGCAGCAGCTCAGTCTGATCCAGCTGAGGTTTGGGCACCGACCGCGTCAGCGAATCAAGCTGATCTACTAGAGGATCGGGCATCGACACCAGCACCTGCTCCGACACCGGCACCAACTCTACAAGGAGAACCATCTCCGGCAACAGCAGCAGCACTACCAGTGGCACCGGCACGGGCAGCAGGAACGGCTTCGACACCTACACCAACACTTGCACTTGCATCTGCTTTGGCCCGTGCAGCGGCAACGGAACCAACAGGTGCACCGGCAACAGATTGGGTTGCAGTTTGTACTTCATATACCAAAGTCCTTACAAAAACCGACATGTCCACCTTGGTAAGCATTGGCCGCCCAAGTGCTTCGTTCTTTTTTCTCTCCATGTTGTTTCACATGATTCACTGTGTTGATCTAACTTTTTATGTATGTCTTCTTGTTTGCAAACAAAGAATTCCTAGAGCAACGAGGGAGTCATTCAACAATCCGGACGACCATGGCCAAGTTTCTTTTACCATGCGCATCCTTGGTGTGAATGAACCTGCTCAATATACCGTAAGTACAAATGATGATCACAAGATGATTGATGCTAAAGGATGGTCAAGGTTCAAATCTACATCATATCTTGCGGTAGGGGATGATGTCAAAATCGAACCTTCTCAACAAGGAGAGCTGGTCCAAAATCAACTTTGAAATTCTTCAGTAGCACCAGGCAACTGCCGAACGGATCTATCCTCTGAGAGATTTTGATGTAATAATCTGGCATGGTGAAACATGTGTCCTGTGTGTATAAGTAGTACGACAGTATTATTTATCACAAGGTATATCATCGATGGAATTGCTACTCTGATTGCTGGTTAGGAACTGTTTTTTTATTTCATTCCAACAGCTGTTGTGCTTTATTCAATTTTGTGTATTCTCCTTGCGAGAGCATCTAAAACCAGTGCCGTACCGATCGCTTGCAATATGAAAAACGCTGAGGTAGAACACATGGGCCCCCAAACATGCAGGCCCACCGGACTGTGGTCCAAAGTCCAGAACTGTGAGCCTGTTTGAGTATTATATTCTTAGCTGAACCCCCATAATGCCCGTGCGTTGCACGTAACATCAAGATGCATTTGTATGAGTATTTTATCTTGTGAGAGAAAAGGATGAATGAGGGAAGGCCTTGTTTGCAAATGTGGAGAGGTGTGTGGGTACCTTCTTGCAAAATTGCCATAGTTTCCTTGCTATCCGTCAGATATAAATCCGACGGCCTATATGGCAGGATGACAGGGACACCATCATAACCAACTCGTCTATACTATGTTAAAAAAACTCTATTTGTTATAATTATATATGTTATATATATTCCCCTTGATTTTTCTTATGTATAAAGCTATGATATAAAAGATTTTTATATTTCTTTACAGAGGGAGTCTCTCTATGTCAAAAATATATTTATGTGTAACTACTTACTCCTGTCTTTCTACTTCCCTTCGCTGGTATGTGGGGCATCCGGCAATGGGGTCCATGTGCCATATGCACCAAATTAGAGTGCACAACTGCACGGTAGACACACCCCAGTCGTAGCACCACAGTAATGCCCAATGAGACATCAAATCACAAAAAACCCCACCTTTCTAGCTTTAGCAGTAAGCTGGATGGACGAAGCGATAATATTTCACTGGGCCTGAATCCCCTTTTCCCTCGTCTGCTTGTTTAGAGAAAACCCTCTTGATGGTGTCCTGGACTAGGGGGTACTCACCACATCGTCTCCCAATCAGTTGGATTGGGCCGAGGACCCCTATGGCCGTATGCTCATGAGCCAGTTCGGACAGCCGATGTATACACGAGGAAGATTCCACAAGACTTGGTGATCAAGACAAGGACTCCTCTCCACCGGCGTATTCGACTAGGACTCTTGTTATCCTAGGCCTGTGGTACATTATATAAGCCGAGGCCAGGCTAGTCGGTAGATTTTTATGACATTACTCATCATACCTGTAGGATTTAGACCACAACATACGATCTTGAGGTAGATCAACTCTTGTAACCCCTATACTCATCAAAGTCAATCAAGCAGGAAGTAGGGTATTACCTCCATCAAGAGGGCCCGAACCTGGGTAACATCATGTCCTCAGTCTGCTGTTACCATCGATCCTTAGACACACACTTCGGGACCCCTACCCGAGATTTACCGGTTTTGACACCGACAATGGTGCTTTCATTGAGAGTTCCGCTGTGTGATCGGCAAAGGATCAATGGCTCGCCCGCAGATCAACTACGATGCCGGCATCTTCATCGCCGGCTCGATTGGTCACCTTGGCTCGACCGAGGACCGCGCTCCATCTCCGATCGTCATGTTCGGACGGGGGCCTTCATCAACATAAACTCCAATCTCTATCAAGATCGTGGAGGAATCATCCATGGAGCTCGGGGGCGCAACGTCAACATTGCCCTCAGGCGACCATGCTGTTTTTTTGAACAACGAACTTGTATCCTCTGCCACCACATCCTCGAGTATCGCTTTGACGATTCCTTTGGTGGAATTGTGCGGAATTGAGTCTACAACAACTATGCAAAATTTCGTCGAGTTCCGATGGAAGAATATCGGGAAATCTATGATATACCGGAATCCTGTCAAATCTGGACGAGAATCTGGACGAGTTTAGTGTGTGGTTTCCAGAATCTAACTCGAACGTCCTTTGGAAGATCCAGCCGTTGATCGGCTGCGTAATTCGTATATCTACCACCCCTCAAAATTTCAGCTCGATCCAACCGTACAAACTCCGGGAACCTTCCGATTAGTGCATCACTTTTCGGACCTGTTATCTGCGTGAATACGGATCCGACCAGAATTCATGTTTCTTTATGAACATGATATTGGACAACATTTTTAAAAGGAATTTTCTTCTATGGTATTGGGCGTTGTTTTTAACACGTTCCGATAAAATTTTAAGCTTTTTTGAGGCACTCTTCACCATCGCGCTGGTGTCACACTAGTCCGGTAACATTGCTCCACGTCTGCCGATCTGTGCTAGACAGATCGTCGCTTCATCGAGCCGAGCCTAACCTTATCGGATCATCAGCTCGGCAAGCCGAACAAGAGTTCGGCATCGCGAAGGGTAAATCATCACAAACACCATTACCCCACGAATTGCATGGGTCAGGCGCGCCGACATCGCCGCTCAGTCACTTCATCAATCTGGTATTGACCGCATCACTAGTTATGACCAGCGTCGGCATGGCCGCACTGTTTCTTTTTCAAGCCGATGTCCATAACGCCAAACTGCTTCAACACCTCAGCTGACATGGCAGCTGCAACGTCTCGGCTAGACCGGGGACTTTGCTACTTCTTTATCAACATACTCCGGTGACTTTGGCGTCACCAGCCGACCAACTTCGTCACGTTACCTGGACCGGGAGCTTTGCCTCGGCGAGCCCACCTTTGGTAGCATCACCATGCCGTCGCTTTATCGCCCATCAGGCAATGGGTGTGTGGATCGAGTCCCAAATTTGGGAGTAACCTTTCTCCAGATTGCTACAACAGATAAAGCAGGTGCTATTTATCCTATTATTATTTTATTGCTTGTTTATTTTTCCCAAGGAATTATTACTCTGGTTTGTTTCATCATCTGTACACGGGTCTATCAAATGGTGGCCGCATTAACAACGGTCACGTGGTGATTCGTTCAGTTTCCGTATACAGTTCGGCGAATTCCGCATCCGGAACTCAGACCGGCCTGCGAATTCAGGCTTGGCCACGCTTTCAGCGCGTCACGCCGACGCCCCGCATCGACATGTCTTTGGTACCAGGCCACATCTCCTTCAATAAATTATTTTTGTGAAAAGCAATTATCCTTTTTGTACCGAACTATTTTATGTGTGTAGGTGATCGACTTCGACTACGTCACGCGGTCACTTTGGCAAGCCAACGTCGTTGTCCCAATCGGCTCGTGTGATCACCTTGTTGGTCGAATCGCCATACCGACATGTTCGGTTGCCTCGGGGACTTCGGCATCACTGAAAGATCTCTACCTCATCGAGTGATCAGCACACGGGCCATATTTCTTTTATTACTCACTTTGCGTAAATTATTAATTATGCAACAATTTTTTTATTATTCCTATTATCTCCAGCTTGCACTATTTTCTGTGCACAGGTAAAGGATCCGGGTCGGGCAACGCTGTCACCTCGGTGTACCAACGTACCACGTCACCTCGGCTGGACCGAGGGCTTCGTCGTTACTTCATTAAGCCACGTCGGGCACTTCGGCGTCACACTTCCAACCTGCATTGGCCGTTCCATGTCGCCACTTCGGAGTGCCAAGCTCTTCGCTCCGCCACCTCGGGACTGGCTTGGGGGCTGGGACCTTGTCCCATCGTAAGCTCGGGCCTGCATCGACGCCGAGCACATTAACGAGCTAAGTCACTTCCGTGCTTAAAACCCTTTAGTTTTAAATTCTGTTCGGTTCGACCAAGCATTATGCTTTTTTGACAAAAACTCATTTCCGAAATACTTTCTTTGTCAAAACCTTGTTTGTTGCAAGCATATTCAAATACCCCGTTTACTTGGGGGCTTCCTTTATGAAGCCTTTCCTCTTGCATATGATTATACTTGTACGGCTTCGTTCCTTGTTCATGTATTACGCCACAATATGCACCATGTTGACTTAAGTGTTTCGCAAGCTGGGTTGCCTGGCTCCTGTGCTTACCCCTACGTTCCCGATTGTTCGGCTAGGCGGTAAAGGGAGCACCTCTGCGATTGTTACTACCGGGTCATCCGAGTTAGTACCTCAGACTGGGTGAAGCCGAAAGCTAGCGCTCTTATTGTTTTCAATAATGGTCGGTGTCGGTGTCAAAACTGGCAGATCTCGGGTAGGTAACAGGAGACGGGGGACAAGATGTTTACCCAGGTTCGGGCCCTCTTGATGGAGGTAATACCCTACTTCCTGCTTGATTGTTCTTGATGATATGAGTATTATATGAGTTGATCTACCACCAGATCGTAGAGGCTAACCCTAGAAGCTAGCCTATGGTATGATTGTTTGTTGTCCTACGGACTAAGACCCTCCGATTTATATAGACACCGGACGGGGCTAGGGTTACACAAGGTCGGTTACAAGGGAGGAGATCTACATATCCGTATTGCCTAGCTTGCCTTCCACGCCAAGGAGAGTCCCATCCGGACACGAGACGAAGCCTCAATCTTGTATCTTCATAGTCCAACAGTCCGGCTGTCCGGAGACCCCCTAATCCAAGACTCCCTCAGTAGCCCCCGAACCAGGCTTCAATGACGACGACTCCGGCGCGCAATATTGTCTTCGGCATTGCAAGGCGGGTTCTTCTCCAAATCCTGAATATCTAAGTTGTGTCCGGCTCCCATAAATGTTGGACTTCTTGGCTTCTGCGCCCAATAAGGGCCATGTTCCACACGTCGAGCAAATGCGGGGAGCCAGGGCATTTTTACATATGCCCCCCTCACCAGGTAAGTAAACCTCTTTTTAAAGGGATGGGGATTCTTAGATCCAATCCACACCATCTTCCCATGGCGAGAATCCATCGGAGCGCGCTCGGAAAAATCCATTCCATCATAGCCGGCCATCGCAGCTCCTCCTCTCGCTCCCGTAGCCCCAAGCCCGGTGATTGGGAGAAGTGTTCCGTCCCACACGGCCGATTAGTAGAGTTGCGGACCCAGGGATTTCTCCCTCCGAAGTATATGGTTCTCGTCAGAGCCGGGCCTTACTTACTAAGGGGAATCGGATTTCTGATTCATCTGTTCCTCCGCGGACTCCTGGAGTTTTACGGCCTCCAGTTGCACAATTTCAGCCCCGCTTCCATATTACACATCGCCGGCTATGTTGCCATTTGTGAGCTGTTTTTGGGCTTTGAGGCTCATTTCGAGCTGTGGAAAAGGCTATTCCACCTTGTGCCCCGCACACAGAAGGGGTCACTTTATCAAGTGGGCGGAGCTGAAATATGGTGCATCGCCGAGACCGGATACCCGTCCGGTACTCCAAAGAAGACGTCCGAAGACTGGCCTTCGGAGTGGTTTTACATGGAGGATGTCCCTCTTCCAGACCTTGTTTGGCGGGGTCTTCCTGAGTTCGACAATGCTCCTCTGAAGAAACGTCGAAGTTGGCGCCCACGGAGCCCCCAGGAGGAAGATAACGGAGAAGTCCTCTATCTGATGAACGGGATTAAAGCGCTGGTTCAATCAGGATTGACAACAATCGAGGTTATGTCAATATGCATAATGCGGGGGTGCAACCACTTCAATATCGAGGGCACCCCCTGTGGTGTTTTAAGGGGGAAGACGATGCCACCCATTGCGGGCGCAGGGGAATGGACTCACCTGCTGCTTTAGCAAAAGTTCTGTCCTAGTTATTCAAGGGAGAGGAAGAGGAGTTCATCCACATTAAACCACGGGACGGATTCTCCATGTACAACCCTCCAAGCTAGGTGAGTTGTACCCTTTTACTCTCAACCTTCCCGCATTCTTCGTCGTAGGTACTAACCTTGCCATTTCACGGCAGGAACTGCGAAAAGCGATAAGGGAGGTCAACAACCCAGCTCCACAACCAGAGGACCCTGGCCGGGCCCTCGATCCCGGACTTGAAGAGGATCCGGACATATTCTTGGAGCTGATAGACAGGCAATTCTATCAATTGAGCTGCGACGACGCCATGGTGTCCATAACGACCGACCATCCGAGACTACTCCCTTCATCGCATGTAAGAAAAACCAGTCCCAACTCCCAAAAAAGGATTCCCTTTTATGCACTTCACCTACTGTACATGTATGGTGTCTCACAGGGAAGGCCTTCGGGACGCCGTGCCGAACCTACAGCAACTTGCCAACAAGAGGCGCCGAAGCCGGGTAGGCAAAAAAGGAAGGCGGTCAGGACGGAGACGCCAGCACTGAGGTATAACACAAAACCTCATTCTGTGGTTGTCATCTTGCTTTAAATATAATGACATCCATGTTTCCTAGAAAAAACGCCCACCGGACTATATCCGGAGAGGCTGCCGATCACGCCTCGACCAGTCAGGCTCCAGGGCCGGACATAGAGGCGGAAGCTAACGCGAGGCAGACGCCAGATGTTCCACCTACAGAGGATGCGGACAGACTATCCGCTACAAATTCCAAAGTGGAGAGCGTCATGAATCACAGGCGTCGCCGGGCCGTATTCCGTGACGCTTGTTTCTCACCAGAGGCATTTGATGCCTTCAATTCCGGAGACGCGTATATCAGTGCTGCTCAAAATGGTCTTGCCAGAGCCACGGACCAGTATGTAAGGGATATACGGGTAACTAAATCTGATGATTATATGTATTAGTAGCCCCTGAGACTTGAAACAGTTGACACAACTGATTTAAGGATCATTTATTTGAGTAGGTTCTTACAGAGAAGAATTCCCAATTGTCTCAAGAGCTGGAAGAGTGCAAGGCCCAGCTAGGGGCCGTTGTTGTCGCGTTGAGGGAGTCCGAGAAGGGTCCCTCTGGTAACACCTATTTCCCTTGCAAAGAAGGCAGGTACCAGGTAGTATGCGGCATTTATGCAAATCTAGCAATAGATGTTGTAGGTGACCCCAGAGTGAATCCGGAGGCCGTAGTGGTGAATGGGGCACGTGTTGATCAATAGCTAAATGCTGGTGAGCGCATGCTTATGCGAGCCAGGCAGGATAAAAACAATCTCCAAGACGCCAATACCCGATTGGGCGAGGAACTGAAATATGTCCGGGCCCAACTAGCGGACTTCGTGAAGGAGAATAAGCGGCTTCGGCGCGGCATTTGTAGTAAGTGCTTGAACGAACTTTTAAAGGAGTTCGTCAAAGAAGCTGGCTCACAGAGTTGTGTCTGCAGGTATGTTGACGGGTCGTCCCGCCGAAGAGATGCCCGGGTGTTTGGGTGATCTTCTACCAGAGCTCTCACAACTGCACGAGCAAGTTTGGCAGGTGATGCAGGGTTTTTCCCAAGCCTTGTGGCCGTCCGCATCCCTGCCAGGAGGCATGGGAGAGCTTGTAGAGAAGCTCAAGGGAGCGCGGAAGCGCTTCCGATTATGGAAGATATCAGCTTGCCGACAAGGTGCGAGGGAAGCCTGGGCTATGGTGAAGACGCGATACACCAAAGCGGACCCAAACCACATGGCCGAGGTCGGACCTGTGGGGCCTGATGGGAAGGAGATTCCCGTCAGTTTAGTGTATGATCAAGTAGAATTAGCCGCAAAATATTCACAACAGGATTGTAGGCTAGATAGCCTGTTGGATGGTATAGAAGAAGAATTTAATCAGTCTTAGTGACTGTGTACTTCAAGTGACATATGTGATGTCCCTAGCCGGATTGTAAATCATTTGTCATGGCGGACCTTTTCGCTTCGACCTCTAGACCTGATAGTCCGGAGTGTATCCGAATACCTGCTCGATTATGTAAAAACCGGGGTATGCATGGAAACCAGGTGTAGGGGTCATAAGTGCTTGAACAGACAAGTACCCAACTAGCTATGTTATATTACATGGGTAGTAAGAAACATCTTCCAAGGAGAATAGTTCCGTTAAGGGTTCCTTTCCCTGGGTACGCATGCCCTAATGTGCATGTCCGAACTGCGAAAAGGAATGCAGGCTATAAACATATGGGGGCATTTTTTCAAATTAAATAAAAGTCATGTTTTGTTCGCCGACCGAATATTCCCTTAAGAACGCTAGCTTTCGGCTTCACCCAGTCTCAGGTACACATCCGGCTGGCCCGACAGTAACAATCGCGGAGGTGCTCCCCTTATGCCCTAGCCGAATTGACGGGAACGTAGGGCATAAATACAAGAGCTAGACATCCCAGCTTGACCAAAACTTAAGTCATATCGATGCATATAATGGCGAAAAAGGGTACATGCGGAAGAATTACACATGTGCGGGACGTAAGGTCCGGAAAAATAGTTATACTAAGCTTCTATATAAGAAGCCCCCAGGTATAATGAGCGCAGCTAGCATGGTGCGATTGTGCAACCAAGACACAAGTTTAGCCCTTTAGGGCCCTGATGAGAAATAAAAGGAGTGGAAAGAGAAAAGATAGAGATGCAAAAAATTGACGGAGGTGAGGGGACGAACATATAGTCCGGCGCTAGGCGTAGAATCATCATAGTCTTGCTGCGTTCCATGGGTTTGGCTTGAGTCTATTATCCGATGCATCCCGCAAACGGTACGCTCCACCGGTCAGAACTTTGTCAATAATGAAGGGACCTTCCCATTTGGGCTTGAGCTTGTTCTTTTTCTTCTCCGGCAGGCGTAGAACTAGTTCGCCAACGTTGTAGGTTTTGTCCCATACTTCTCTGCTTTGATACCTTCGAGCATGTTGCTGATAAAATGCGGAACGGGCCTTTGCCACGTCGCACTCCTCCTCCAGGGCGTCCAAACTGTCCTGCTGATCGAGCTCGGCCTCTTTTTCCTCGTACATGCGCACTCGAGGTGAGTCATGAATTATGTCGCAAGGCAAAACTGCCTCTGCGCCGTACACCATAAAGAACGGTGTGTATCCAGTAGTGCGATTCGGCGTGGTCCGCAGCCCCCATAGTATGGAGTCGAGCTCCTCTACCCAGTGCGTGTTTGATTCCTTTAAGGACCGCACTAGTCTGGGTTTAATGCCGCTCATGATAGGACCACTTGCTCGCTCAACTAGACCGTTAGTTTGCGGGTGATAGACAGAAGCATAGTCGAGCTTGATGCACATATTGCTGCACCAGAGTTTCACCTCATCGGCTGTAAAATTCGTGCCGTTGTCAGTGATGATGCTGTGGGGGATGCCATAACGGTGTACAACACCAGATATGAAGTCTATCACCGGTACGGATTCAGCCGTCTTGACGGGTTTGGCTTCTATCCATTTGGTGAATTTATCCACCATGACCAGTAGGTATTTTTTCTTATGGGTTCCCCCTTTAAGGGGTCCAACCATGTCAAGCCCCCGGACTGCGAAGGGCCAAGTAATGGGGATTGTTTGGAGGGCGGTAGGCGGCATATGGCTTTGGTTTGCAAAAAGCAGGCAACCGATGCAATGTTGGACCAGATGCTGTGCATCTTCCCGGGCCGTCGGCCAATGAAAACTTGTATGGAAGGCCTCGCTTACAAGGGCCCGGGCTACGGTGTGGTGGCCGCCGAGTCCGGCATGGATTTCTGCCAAAAGCTTCTGCCCTTCCTCTTCAAAGATGCACCTTTCAAGGACTCCGGTAGTGCTTTTCTTATAAAGCTCTCCCTCGTGGACCTTGTAGGATTTAGATCGCCGCACTATGCAGCGTGCCTCATTTTGGTCCTCGGGTAGTTCCTACCTGGTTAGGTAGGCCAGGAATGGCTCTGTCCAGGGGGCGATGACAGCCATTATTACATGGGCTGAAGGTGTTATTTCAGTGGCAGAGCCTCCGATTGTGTCAGAGTGTTTGGTATCCAGTGTTGTGGCCGGATCCGGGCTATTATTGCCGGTGTCCCCTTCCCATACCACGGATGGCTTAAACAGTTTTTCCAGGAAGATGTTAGGTGGGATAGGGTCGCACTTAGCGCCGAGACGGGAGAGGATATCCGCCGCCTGATTATTTTCCCGAGCCACATAATGGAATTCAAGCCCCTCGAACCGAGCTGACATTTTGAGAACGATGTTGCGATGTGCCGCCATTTTCGAATCCTTGGCATCGAAGTCTCCATTTATTTGGGATATTGCGAGGTTTGAATCCCCATGCACCTCCAGGCGTTGAATGCCCATGGAAACTGCCATCTGGAGACCGTGCAATAGGGCCTCGTATTCGGCCACGTTATTGGAGTCTGTGTATAGTATTTGGAGTACGTATTGAACTATATCTCCGGTGGGGGACGTCAGGACGACGCCAGCCCCCAGACCAGCCAGCATTTTAGAGCCGTCGAAGTGCATGATCCAATTGGAGTACGCGCCGTACTCTTTAGGGAGTTTGGCTTTGTCCATTCGGCAATGAAATCAGCCAGCACTTGTGACTTGATGGCTCGCCGTGGTTTGTATGTTATGTAGAACGGGAGGAGCTCGATGGCCCATTTGGCAATCCGGCCCATGGCATCGCGGTTGTTTATTATGTTGTTGAGTGGTACTTCAGAGGCCACCGTGATTGAACACTCTTGAAAGTAGTGTCATAATTTCTAGGATGCCATGAATACCGCGTATGCTATCTTTTGGTAATGTGGGTACCATGATTTGCATGGAGTGAGGACGGTAGATACATAGTATACCAGCTTTTGAAGTGAGAATTTATGTCCATCTATCTCTCGTTCGACGACGAGCACTGCACTTACAACTTGGTGCGTTGCCGCTATATATAATAGCATTGGTTCGCCGACATTTGGCGCGACCAAGATTGGGTTGGTGGCCCGGATGTTTTTTATGTCTTCCAATCCGGCCGTGGCTACGTCCATCCACTCTAAGTGTTCGGTGCGAGAAGAAGGCGATAAAGGGGGAGTGCCTTTTCTCCTAATCGAGAGATAAAGCGGCTTAGGCCGCCACACATCTAGTTAACTTATGGATTTGCTTGAGGTCGGTTGGTGTAGCCAACTGCGATAGGGCTCGGATATTAGCTAGATTTTCTTCAATTCCTCTACTGGAGACGATGAAGCCTAGGAGCTTTCCGGCAGGTACGCCGAAAACGCATTTTTCCAGATTGAGCTTAATGTCGTATGTTCGGAGATTGTCGAATGTGAGCCTCAAGTCGTCTACTAAGGAGTCGACGTGTCTAGTTTTAATGACCACATCGTCTACGTATGCCTCCACTATCTTGCCGATCTGCTTTTCCAGACATGTCTAAATCATGCGCTGATATGTTACGCCGGGGTTTTTGAACCCGGAGGGCATTGTGTTAAAACAGAAGGGGCCGTATGGAGTGATAAATGTCATTGCGGCTTGATCGGACACCGCCATCTTAATCTGGTCGTAACCGGAGTATGCGTCGAGGAAGCACAATGATTCGTGTCCTGCAGTAGCGTCGATGATTTGATCAATGCGAGTGAGAGGGAAGGGATCCTTTGGGCAAGCCTTATTAAGGTCCTTGAAGTCGACGCATAGGCGCCAGGATTTGTCCTTCTTTGGTACCATCACCAGGTTGGCTAGCCAGTCCGGATGTTTTATTTCTCTAATGAATCCGACCTCCAGTAGCTTGGCTAGCTCCTCTCCCATGTCTTGTCGCTTAGGTTCAGAGAAACGCCGAAGAGTCTGCTTGACCGGCTTGAATCCTTTTAGAATGTTGAGGCTATGCTCGGCCAATTTGCGTGGGATTCCTGGCATGTCTGAAGGATGCCAGGCGAATATGTCCCAATTCTCGCGCAGGAACTCCCGTAGTGCGGCGTCTACAACGGGGTTTAACTGTGCCCCGATGGATGCTGTTTTTGTATGATCCATTGGATGGACATGGAATTTGACTATTTTGTCCGCTGGTTTAAAGGAGGTGGACTTGGATCTTTTGTCTAGTATCACATCGTCCCTGTCCACTGTAGAGCGCTGCGCGGTTAACTCCTCCGCCACAAGGGCTTCGGATAGTGCCTCGAGGGCCAGTGTGGCTGTTTTGTTCTTGGCGCGGAGTGCTATGTCTGGATCACTAGCTAGAGTGATGATTCCATTGGGTCCGGGCATTTTGAGCTTCATGTACCCGTAATGGGGTATGGCTTGGAAAATCGTGAATGCCTCCCGCCCCAGAAGGGCGTGGTATCCGCTACTGAACGGGGCCACTTGGAATGTGATTTCTTCGGACCTGTAATTCTCCGGAGTGCCAAATACCACATCTAGTGTGATTTTCCCAGTGCAACGTGCCTCCCGACTAGGGATAATTCCTCGGAAGGTCGTGCTCCTTTGCTCTATACGGTTGCTATCTATTCCCATTTTTTGAAGGGTCTCCTCATAAATGAGGTTTAATCCGCTGTCGCTGTCCATGAGCACTTTAGTGAGCCGAAAGCGGTCCACAATTGGACTGAGGACCAAAGCAGCTGGTGCTCGGGTTGTTCGGAATGGAGGTTCGTCACTGGCATTGAAGGTGATAGCCGTGTCGCTCCATGAATTTGTTGCTGCCACGTGGCAGACTTCGGCAAGGCTGCGGAGTACTAGCTTATGCCTATTATTTGTGGCGA